>NC_056668.1:38799062-39104843 GCF_018350195.1 Panthera tigris | reverse complement strand
TCAGTTTTTCCCCGTTGAGGATGATATTAGCTGTGGGCTTTTCATAAATGGCTTTTATGATCTTTAAGTATGTTCCTTCTATCCCGACTTTCTCAAGGGTTTTTATTAAGAAAGTTGCTGAATTTTGTCAAAGGCCTTTTCTGCATCGATTGACAGGATCATATGGTTCTTATCTTTTCTTTTATTAATGTGATGTATCACGTTGATTGATTTGCGAAGGTTGAACCAGCCCTGTATCCCAGGAATGAATCCCACTTGATCATGGTGAATGATTCTTTTTATATGCTGTTGAATTCGATTTGTTAGTATCTTATTGAGAATTTTTGCATCCATATTCATCAGGGATATTGGCCTGTAGTTCTCTTTTTTTACTGGGTCTCTGGTTTAGGAATCAAAGTAATACTGGCTTCATAGAATGAGTCTGGAAGTTTTCCTTCCATTTCTATTTCTTGGAATAGCTTGAGAAGGATAGGTATTATCTCTGCTTTAAACATCTGGTAGAACTCCCCTGGGAAGCCATCTGGTCCTGGACTCTTATTTGTTGGGAGATTTTTGATAACGGATTCAATTTCTTCACTGGTTATGGGTCTGTTCAAGCTTTCTACTTCCTCCTGATTGAGTTTTGGAAGTGTGTGGGTGTTTAGGAATTTGTCCATTTCTTCCAGGTTGTCCAGTTTGTTGGCATATAATTTTTCATAGCATTCCCTGATAATCCTTGTATTTCTGAGGGATTGGTTGTAATCATTCCATTTTCATTCATGATTTTATCTATTTGGGCCATCTCCCTTTTCTTTTTGAGATGCCTGGCTAGAGGTTTATCAATTTTATTTTTTCAAAACACCAACTCTTGGTTTCATTGATCTGCTCTACAGTTTTTTTAGATTATATATTGTTTATTTCTGCTCTAATCTTTATTATTTCTCTTCTTATGCTGGGTTTAGGGTATCTTTGCTGCTCTGCTTCTATTTCCTTTAGGTGCTCTGTTAGATTTTGTATTTGGGATTTTTCTTGTTTCTTGAGATAGGCCTGGATTGCAATGTATTTTCCAGTCAGGACTGCCATCGCTGCATCCCAAAGCGTTTGGATTGTTGTATTTTCATGTTCATTTGTTTCCATATATTTTTTAATTTATTCTCTAATTGCCTGGTTGACCCATTCATTCTTTAGTAGGGTGTTCTTTAACCTCCATGCTTTTGGAGGTTTTCCAGACTTTTTCCTGTGGTTGATTTCAAGCTTCATAGCATTGTGGTCTGAAAGTATGCATGGTATGATCTCAATTCTTGTATACTTATGAAGGGCTGTTTTGTGACCCAGTATGTGATCTATCTTGGAGAATGTTCCATGTGTACTCGAGAAGAAAGTATATTCTGTTGCTTTGGGATGCAGAGTTCTAAATATATCTGTCAAGTCCATCTGATCCAATGTATCATTCAGGGCCCTTGTTTCTTTATTGACCGTGTGTCTAGATGATCTGTCCATTTCTGTAAGTGGGGTGTTATAGTCCCCTGCAATTACCACACTCTTATCAATAAGGTTGCTTATGTTTGTGACTAATTGTTTTATATATTTGGGAGCTCCTGTATTCGGTGCATAGACATTTATAATTGTTAGCTCTTCCTGATGGATAGACCCTGTAATTATTATATAATGCCTTCTTCATCTCTTGTTACAGCCTTTAATTTAAAGTCTAATTTGTCTGATATAAGTATGGCTACTCCAGCTGTCTTTTGACTTCTAGTAGCATGATAAATAGTTCTCCATCCCCTCACTTTCAATCTGAAGGTGTCCTCAGGTCTAAAATGAGTCTCTTGTAGACAGCAAATAGATGGGTCTTGTTTTTTTATCCATGCTGATAGCCTATGTCTTTTGGTTGGTGCATTTAGTCCATTTACATTCAGTGTTATTATAGAAAGATAAGAATTTATAATCATTGTGATGTCTGTAGGTTTCATGCTTGTAGTGATGTCTCTGGTACTTTGTCTCACAGGATCCACCTTAGGATCTTTTGTAGGGCTGGGTTAGTGGTGATGAATTCCTTCAGTTTTTGTTTGTTTGGGAAGACCTTTATCTCTCCTTCTATTCTAAATGACAGATTTGCTGGATAAAGGATTCTCGGCTGCATTTTTTTTTCTATTCATCACATTGAAGATCTCTTGCCATTCCTTTCTGGCCTGCCAAGTTTCAAAAGAGAGATCTGTCACTAGTCTTATCGGTCTCCCTTTATATGTTAGAACACGTTAATCCCTAGCTGATTTCAGAATTTTCTCTTTATCCCTGTATTTTGCCAGTTTCACTATGATACGTCATGCAGAAGATCAATTCAAGTTACGTCTGAAGGGAGTTCTCTGTGCCTCTTGGATTTCAATGCCTTTTTCCTTCCCCAGATCCAGGAAGTTCTCAGCTATTATTTCTTCAAGTACACCTTCAGCACCTTTCCCTCTCTCTTCCTCCTCTGGAATACCAATTAGGCATAGATTATTTCTCTTTAGTGCATCACTTAGTTCTCTCATTTTCCCCTCATACTCATGGATTTTTTTATCTCTCTTTTTCTCACCTTCCTGTTTTTCCATAATTTTATCTTCTGGTTCCCCTATTCTCTCCTCTGCCTCTTCAATCTGAGCTGTGGTTGTCTCCATTTTATTTTGCAGCTAATTTATAGCATTTTTTAGCTCCTCCTGGCTGTTCCTTAGTCCCTTGATCTCTGTAGCAATAGATTCTCTGCTGTCCCGTATACTGTTTTCAAGCCCAGCGATTAATGTTATGACTATTATTCTAAATTCACTTTCTGTTATATTGTTTAAATCCTTTTTGATCAGTTCGTTAACTGTCGTTATTTCCTAGAGATTCTTTTGAGGGGAATTCTTCTGTTTCGTCATTTCAGATAGTCCCTGGAGTGGTGCGGAACTGTGGGGCACTTCCCCTGTGCTGTCTTGAATAGCTGGGGTGGATCGGCAAGGTGCACAGGGGCGGGAGGGGCAGGCTCACCTCACTTTTCCTTTGGTGATCCGCTTCAGGAGGGGCCCTGCAGCACCGGGAGGGAGTCAGACCCGCCACCACCAGAGGGATGGATCCGCAGAAGCACAGCCTTGGGTGTTTGCGTGATGTAAGCAAATTCCCTGACAGGAACTGGTTCCCTTTGGGATTTTGGCGGGGGATGGGAGAGGGAGATGGTGCTGGCCAGTGCCTCAGCCAAGCTGAGCTCTGTCGTCCTGGGCTCAACAACTCTCCCTTCTGTTGTCCTACAGCCCTCCTGCTCTCTGAGCAGAGCTGTTAAGTCCCGCTTGCTGTCAGAACACACTCAGTCCAGCCCCTCGCTTTTGCAAGCCAGACTCAGGGGCTCTGCTTTGCAGGCGGTCTGCCCCTCTGCCGTGGCTCCCTCCCACCAGTCCGTGTAGTGCACACCACCTCTCTGCCCTTCCTACCCTCTTCCGTGGGCCTCTCCTCTGCACTTGGCTCCAGAGAATCCGTTCTGCTAGTCTTCTGGTGGTTTCCTGGGTTATTTAGGCAGGTGTGGGTGGAATCTAAGTGATCAGCAGGACACGGTGAGCCCAGAGTCCTCCTACGCTGCCATCTTCCTCCAACCACCCCTCAACATTTATTAATTTCTGAGATACAGAGAGAGACACAGTGTGGGTGGGGGAGGAGCAGAGAGAGAGGGAGACCCAGAATCTGAAGCAGGCTCCAGGCTCTGAGCTGTCAGTACAGAGCCCGACATGGGGCTCAAACTCACTGACTGTGAGATCATAACCTGAGCTGGAGTCGGTCGCCCAACTGACTCTCTGTTTACAATTTCCAATATGAATTTATATTGTTAATTTTGTTAATATTTTTTAACTGGATTTAACAATTTTTTGAACGATTTGTTGTTTATATCCTACCTTTATTCCAAACGACTTTTTTCCTCAGTTGTTAAAATGTGACATATAGTTGTATACACATATAAATTGTACATATACACCTACACATGTATATACGTGGTGAAATTCATCAGAAGACATCACCTCTTTGACTTTTTCATTCAGGCTTAAAAATTTTATTAGTCAGTGCACTTGATCATGGGCCATGTTTGGCTCGTTCAATGTGGTTCAAAAATAGATTTTCTCCAGCTGTATGTTATTAAGAAAAAAGACACCATTTTGAGCTTTAGTCTTGTCATCTACCAAATGGGTTAATAATGTCTATTTTAAGAAGTGGCTGTAATGTTTAGTAAAATGCTAAATATTCAGTGAGTTGTACATAAGACACCCTCAGAATAGTAGTATAATTATGAAAACTGCTGCAGATAATTAAGTAGGGGTAGTTGATAGTGTAAACACACTTTATGGTTTAGCAAATGTGACAATAAAACAAAAAACATTTAGTGGAATTATCCAAGTTATCAACACTCTTCCTCTACCTTCAAATGACATTGACATCTCCTATCTACTATTCTAATACTAGAGAATTTAACCACTAGAATATAACTACTCCTTCAAATTCTTCCTCAAAAGCTTCACTCTGTTCACAAGGAACAGTCGATCCCTGGGAAAAATTGGAAGTAACTTCAATACCAGCTTTGTGGGCAGGCATATTAGCTCAGGCTGTCATAACAAAATACCACAGACTATGTGGCTTAAATAAACAACAGAAATGTATTTTCTATCAGTTTTTGAGGCTCAAAGTCCAAAATCAAGGTCTTAACATGTTTGGTTTCTGGTGAGGCCTCTCTTACTGGCTTGTATATGGCTACCTTCTCTGTGTCCTCACATGGCTTCATCTCTGCACGTACTGTTTGTACACACACACACACACACACACACACACAGAGAAAGATTATTGATATCTCTTCCTGTACAATAAGGGCCCTCCCTAACTTATTAACTTTTTTTAACCTTAATTTTTTTCCCCCTAATGGCCCTATCTCCAATTATAGTCACATTAGGAGTTAGGGCTGCAAGATATGAATTTGGGGGACACACAATTCAGCTCATAACAGCAGGTAACTAAGAATATATTAAGGTTTGCAAATCATCTGCAATATCTCGCAAAATGAAGAAATTATAAATTAATACACACACTTTAATTTTTTACATCATTTTAAGCATTAAACTGTAATGATTCTTAAGTTTTTCTTCTGTCAGCACAGAGTCCATATAAAAATATGTTTGCTGTGTATTTTTTATAAAATAAAATTAAAATATTTTAAAGCAGTTATGAGAATGTCATAAAATCCCTTAAAATAACTAGAGAAAAATTATCCTACAGTGTTTCATATTGTTTATTCTGTGTTATGTTTGGTTCTGGAGGCCTAACAGGAAGCCGTGTAGGGGTAAAAAACCCAGTATTGGATCTAAGATTTTATGCTAAGATTCAAGATTTTTCTTTTCCATGGAAGTAGAGAACTGTGAAATAAACATGAAGTGTATATTTTGTTTTTTGTTTAAAGAAAGAGTTTTGTTTATTTCTCCAAATAACTTAACCAATCTATAAAAGTGAATCAAAGCATGCTGGTCACTTACATAAAAAGTGAAAAAATATAATTTGTACAAACATTTTCAACTTCTACTTGCAACTCCTAATGAAAACCATGCTTGAAGCTTTCGTAACATTTGATATGTCAATATTTGTTTACTACAGCATCCAACACTTCACAGGGATTTGACAATAAGAGAGCCATGTTAGAAAAGCTGGGATTGATTTTCTTCTAAAGGTGGTGAAAAATAATGGTAAGGGCCAGGTTTAGAACTTGGCAATTTTCATTCATAAATTTATTCAGCCATGTTTTCAAAGCCTGCCAGGAATATTAAGCTTACCAAGTCAAGAAATAAAATGAATTGAACGAATACAACTCGAATGAACTTCTAACTGGAACACTGGGGAGTGAAAAGAAAAATGTATTTTTTATTGCATTCTACATTAAAGAAAAAAATAAAATTTTAACCTGGATAAATACCAGACGTGGTTTGGATAAGAATCATGTATATTCCTCAAATCTGTACCAGCTCTGAGTCTGGATTGTGATTCACAGAACAAGTGTGTATATTGCCTCTATTTATTCTGATTCAGTCTGCATCCTTCAAAAGAACAACAACAAAAAAAGATGATAGCAATATGACCTACTTTTGCAACTCCCCTTTCCTCCCTCCCTTAAAAAAAATCATTTCTTTAATTCCTGAAAAGACCTAAGTCAATTTACATTCTCCTTAGCATTTTAAGTTAAATGGATCACTAGAACCTAGAAAATATATTCTGTAAAGTATATTATACATAATATAATAGTATTCTTACATATAACAGTGCTGACACTCTTAAAGTTAAAAAATAAACCAACATCTTTTGTTTCATTTTGATGAAAACACAGGTTTTACTGGAAAAACCCAATGAGCCAAAAGAAAGAGAGGGACATTATGTAAGTCATTGTTTAATACATTTTCAAACTGTTCCTTATTGATAAGCAGAGTGACTTAAATGAACCCTTTTGGAGAGAAACTGAATTTGAATGATAAATATATATTTTGCAAATGAAACTAGTTTAACATTATACTTGAACAAATGGCAAATTATGACAGGATGGAGACATAATTTATGATTACTACAGAATTAGATGGTTTATTTCCCAACCCAAAACCAATATCACCTTATAAAATACAAGTCTGAGAGTTTAGTTTTTCTAGTTAGGGAAATACAGGAGTATAAGAATAATTAGTATGATAGTTTGAAGACTACAGGGTCGTTCTTATTTTGAGTTAGACATTTTTAACCCAATTTCCTGCTGGAAGAGAAAAAGATAATTCTGTTAAGAACTTGAGTTCCATTTTCGTATTAAACTCTATAATAAATGGAAAATATACAATCTAGATTCCCTAATTATTAGGTGGCTCAGCATTTAGGGATCCTTAACAAATTGTGACTATATAAAGTTGTAATTTAAAATTTTTTAAATGTAGCTACTTTCCTAGGTTCATTCAGTCATATATCCATCCAACACACATTTATTTGCTGTTCGTTTTTGAGATAGTGTAGCTGACATTATACCATTTTACTAGAATAAGAGTTGTAAAGTCTCAGGCCTACAGAGGCTGGACAGGTAAATGAGTGAAGTGGGCCAGTATGAAGTGAAGTTCTCTGAAGTACAAAGGAAGCATCTCTTAAGCTTCAATATGGTTATATAGGCACAGATTTTTTAGATTTACCATTTTTTTAATGAGACTGGAAATGTGAAATTTTCTTTTTAATCTTCTGATTTTTAAATCTCAACAACTCATTTAGTTAGAAAAATTATGTGCAAGCCAAACAAAATATGTTTATGGGCCTAATATGGCCTGCATGCTTCAAGTTTTTTCCACTGATATGGAAATTTATAAATATCATTGTGAACCTTGATTGGTTATCCAGTGCAATCAACAAATAATTGGCAATCAATAACAATACTCAAATTTATCCTTGGTCCTAGAATCAGGTGTTCATTTCTTGGTTGTCTGTTTTGATTCAGATACTCAGTCTTTGTATCTGTCCCTGACACCCGTCAGATCAGCTTTAAGTTTGCCTGATGATAGCCATTGAGAAAGGAAGAATGTTATACTATTTAATATAGATCAGATGTGGAAAGGAAAGTATTCTGAGAAGAAAAGAGATACTATTTTTTAGGTAAAAAATTAGTTATGTGTACATGATATATGAATATGAATATATATATATGAATATATATACATATATATATATATATATATATGTATATATATATACACACACACATACAAAATAGCAGAGAAGAGTCATGGGAATTAGACCAATGATGAACAAACATTATGTCTACAAGAATCATCTTGAATACTTCTACAACTTCTGATATGTGGCTCTACTCCACCAGATGCAGATTCTGTAGATTGGATACAGGGCCGAGGGCTCAGGGCCATGACTTTTAAACATGCTTCCATATGATTTGTAACAGCCTCGAGTTACAAAGGCTGACATTTTAAACAATATGGTGGACTGAAAACCGAGTAAACAATAAAATATTAATTTATTATAAGGTCAGCAACATTTCAGATGAGTGTAGTCTTTTTATTTTCCCTTTCAAAAGAACAGTTATTGACCACCATTGAATCATCCTCTTTACAGTGAGTGCTCTGTACAGTGAAAGATTAAGTAAACACTATTTCACATCTGGGAAGCAGCAGGCTGTGCTCACAGGCTTGGTTGCACATTTATATTTTGCAAATAATAATAAAGGAGGAGTTATAATGAAAGGAGGTCCAGGAGAAATCTTTAAAGCAATTTGGGATGTAGATGCTGAGTTCTAAGATTTAAAAAGGAAGAGAAGGAGGAGGAATGGTGGACTTCAAATATAGATGAATATTAAAATTATTAAAATGCTAAACATGAAATATCAAGGTTCCTGATGAGGGATTCTGATACAATAAGTCTACAATTAGGCCCCAAAATGTGCACTTATAAGAATTATTTTTAAATTTTTGCATGTCTAAACAAATATTCACAGAAAAGGGTAATTATCATTTTCCTCATTCTCTGTTGTAACTAAAGAAGAAATAAAATTAAGCTACTTATAAGGTGTGTGGTTTTTAGCTATTAGAAAGAAAACTTATCTGACAGTAAATGATTATACATATTTAAATTAGGTATTGGATACCTGTGGCTCCAGGGTATCTTTTAGCAATCTTTTAAAACATTGAATGAATTTTATCATTGTAGTCACAGATTAAGTAAAGTGTCAAGATCATTTTCCAAGAAAGATAACTAAATATCTAACAATTATCCTGGCATATGTACATTAATTTCCCTCAGATAATCCTCACGACAACCTTTTAGGTAGGTCCTATTCATCACGATTTCATACATGAAAATGTAAGTCTCAAAAGGACTGAGGACTTGCTCAAGATCACACTGCTAGTCCATTAAACCAGCTTGTAAACTCAGAATCCCCAACTCTGAATCATGTCATTTTCTTCTACATTGTCTCTCTCCACACTGAAATATTCCACAACAAACATGTCTCTCTTCTTCTAATTTCTTTCCATAGCTTCACAATTATTTGTCTAGAACTTCAGATATAGATGATTCCCCAACTCGAAAATCTTCAGTAACTTCCCACGTCTTCTAGAATGAATTCAGAATTCCCAGGCAGAGTATGGAAGCTCTTATGCAACTTGTTCCACGTATATACCTTCAGCCTCTCCTTGACCCCTCTCCAGCCTCGTGTCACATAGATTTACCTGTCTTCCCAGAATAACAGGATGCTTTCATCACCAAGTTCTGTGCCTGGAATACTTTATTACCTCCCTCGCTCATTAGGTCTTCTTTTTTTTTTGTTGTTTTTGTGGTTGGGGAGGAAGCCTGCTATAAACACTCTTTTTCTGACACGGACAAAACTAATAATTTCCTTCTTTGTGATCTCACTATATTCCACAAATTCCCCACCCCCTTCATAATCTAACCATTTGTTACATGTCAGTGTCCAAGACTGAACTATAAGCAACCTGAAACAAGATTGTAGTTTTATTCATCTTTGTGTCCTTGTACTCAAGTATTAGTTGGGGCACATTAAGTTTACACGGATCAACTGAAGTGTGATTATAAAATAGTTAATAGTGGACGCCTGGGTGGCTCAGTTGCTTCAGCATCTGACTTTGGTTCAGGTCATGATCTCAGAGTTTGTGAGTTCAAGTCCTGCATCGGACTCTCTGTTGTTAGTGCAGAGCCTGCCGGATCTTATGTCCCCTGTCCCCTTCTCATTCTGCCCTTCCCCTGCTCAATCTCTTTCTCTCTCTCTCTCATAAATAAATAAATAAATAAATAAATAAATAAATAAATAAAATAGTTAATAGTCTTATTGACTTGTAATAAATTTCAATTCATCATGGATATGTCTTAACTATATATGGATGAAATTATAGTTCACTTTCATATTTTCATTAGCATGTCAAGCTAGTTTCCTAATGAATAACTTAAAAAGTTTTTGAAAAATCCTCCTTATCAAGGGCCAAAAGATTATTTAGTATTAGCTAAATATGGCTTTGTCTGATATTTAAAATTAACGGTGGGTATATTGGCATTATTAATATGCAGATATTTAAAAATGAAGAAATAGATTACATCATGCAACTATAAATTTTCTCCCTAAATCATATTAAAAATATACCTTCATAAATATTTATAACATACTCACTTTATTACCAGAAAAATATGGAGGGCAGAAAGTGTCATAGTTGAAGGAGAACCAAAAACATTAGTTGGATGACATTTTCTTGAGTAGAATGAGCAGAATTTCTAGAATGAGTTTCTGTTCATTCCTCTGTGGAATGAATAGAAAGATAGTTTAATAAATTGTATTTCTCTTTTATAACCAAATCTGGACCCTATTCAAAATGCATGCTCTAAGCTATGTTATGCACATCTTATATCTTTGTCTATTTTTCTGGAGATGTGCGTGGTGACTAACTAAAATTCTTCAATACTTCTAAATCTACAATTATAGAAGGTTATGATGACTGAGACCCACTTTTCACATGCTTGGAGACCTTGTAGTATACTATTTTCATTAATAATATATCTGCAATTTATAGGCAGACACACTGGAACTCTAACACACTTTTCCATTAATTGCATTTTTTGGGGGGTGGATTTTAAGTATGCTTGTAACTAGATAATTCCTCTTAAATACGTATTTCTAAAACTTTACCCCCAATTATTTTTTTTTATTTTCAGCTCTTCATACCAGTTAGACATTTTTTTTCACACCCCATTCCATGTGGGTTTTGTCTATGTAGCACTGGGAATTGCCTTATAAAAACTATATTATTTTCTTTAATTGTTTTAAATGTTTATTTATTTTTGAGAGAGAGAGACAGAGCATGAGTGGGTAGGGGCAGAGACAGAGAGGGATACACAGAATCTGAAACAGGCTCCAGTCTCTGAGCTTTTAGCACAGAACTCGCTGACGAACTCACGAACCATGAGATCATGACCTGAGCTGAAGTCGGATGCTTAACCGACTGAGCCACCCAGGTGCCCCTAAAAACTATGTTATTAATAAAACCAGGTGTAGTGGTTTACTGGGGTAATGCATTATTTCTAATCTCCTGCCATTATGTTTCAAGACAAAATCTTGACTGATGTCCCTGAAATTGCCTCTACCAAGGCCATTTACAGCTACAACTTGGAAGTGATGTGCTCCTTGAAAATCCTGATAATGCCAAGAGCAGAGGCTGGGTTTGCTCAGCCTTGATGAATGTTGCCCAAACATTTGAGTTATTGGACTTCAGCAGTGTATCATTCTGTAAAATCTGAGAAAACAGAACAATTTTAGAAGATAGCTGTAAACACTTTCTGGGAACATCGGACCTTCCCAGACCCTTGAAATAGCAACTCAAATTAATTAAAACATCTTAGTTCAAAATCCATAGCTACGATATTGTTTTATGTGCTAAATCATAGGAAAAGCCTAAAAATGCCTACTTTACCATGGCAGCAAGTAAATCTTTGAATTGAAAATAAAAGGAATAAGAAAATTTAAATGGCTATTTTAAATTCCATTTAAAAATGTAATAGTATACTTCAATAGTAAGGTTTTTAGGACCTTAAACAAATAAATATATTTAACTTATTTCCTTCTTTACTCTTTCACTAGAGTTGGGAAAATAAAAGCAATTCTAACTCATCCTTTGCTTATGTAGATTACAGTGATGTCATCCATGGCTTAAGGATTCTAACATTCTCTGCTGTCTCTATTCATCTCACCTGGAGTATCTAGAACTGCAATCGGAGATAGTGGTTCCTCCTTCTTCATCCCTGCTGGACTTGCATTTATGTCTTTTCCCTAGGTGAAAATTTCTCTGCAGGTTCAAAGCTGGAAACACACTGTCACCATAAACCACGAGCTACATTGTTTTGTCTTCATTTTTTGCCATAACCGTGAGGTGTCCCAATGCTAAATTGCATTCTGCTCCTGAATTTTTTTAAATAATAATTTCCCTTCTTCCATGATTCTTATATTTTCATCCAAATGTTAATAGTTTTACTCTTTAAGCCTTTTCATGTGAACCACCTTAAGTCATTTTAGAAAGTACGCCTGCCATAAATAATTTAACTTGTTTGAAGAAAATAGCTGTAGGACAGCCTAGTACTAGAGAGCTTTACTATACTCATCTGCCCTAAATATTTTTCCTGGTGGCAGCCCAAAATTCCACCATTTTGAAACAAATGGTCACCAAAAAAGAGCAACACATTCTTTCCTCAGCCATTCCGTGTACATCAGTTCTTCAGATTAATTTCCTTAAGCAACTAAAGGGAGCTGTCAGCCAAGGAGGTAAATGTGTGAGATAGGATAAAATGCAGACTGATACAAAACCAAACGGAACAACAAAACGTGGAATAGTGACTTCTGAAAAGGGGGAAATACTGGAGCAGAGACACACTCCTAACTTTTCTAAAATTGACCCCTAACTCCCCTACAAATCATATCTTCCAGAACGTAGAGAAACAGTGACTTACTTATGCTCTGTAGGTCAGGTAGAAGGAAGATCACAATATTACACCATGTTGAAACCTCTGCTTTACATAATCATTTATCTTCATGAAGGCCGACTCATCAGTCTTTGCCCGCCATGTTGCATTATGTGAAACTCTATTTCAGCCCAATAAGTAATGTGTTAATAATTTTTACTGGTTGTGGCAGCTCTTTAAAATTTTTCCTTAAGAGACCCATGGGCATATTTATTTTAGTATTCAAAAGTGCTAGGTATGGTTAAAGTTTTAAAATTTGGACAGCTTAATGTGCTTTAAGCTTTAGATCACTGTTTTGAAAATTAAGAGTTATTTATTCTTCATCTTTTGTTCACTGTTTCATATTACTGTTTTACTATTGGCCTTGGAAAATTTTATTTATTTAATGGAGTTACTGTCTCATGTGTATCAGAATGTTTTTCCCAGATTGGCATTTGACTATAGTCTGCTCTTTCTCTTTGAGCTGCTTTATTGCTGGAGTTTTGTATCCAAAGTTTATAGGTAAAATCTGAGCACTTGTCCAATTTCCATTTCCCTAGTAAAACTTGACCCTGCACAGTTACAATTAATAATGCACTAGGCTTTTCTTTGGACTAGGCAGTATAGAGGACTAACTCAGTCCCTGGAGTACCATTTCATACAATGAAACACTCACTTCTCTTGATGCCCTGGTGACTCAAAGAATTAATACGTTTCTTAAGTGCCAAATTTAATCTCAGATATTAGGTCATGTTTTGGGAGAATGTACTTTAATAAAAAAGTCTTAGTATTAGGACATAATAAGGAAATGATAAGTTTATGAAAGACAAATAAAATGTTCCCTCTATGCAAAGTATTTTTTTTCCCAAGAAATACTTGTTGAATAATAGTGACAAATTTATCAATCATGGAGTGCTCCAGGGCTAGTTCCACACTTACTGTTAAAAATGCTTTTTGTAAGCTATAATTGCAAAAAAGTAATATGCAATTTTAGTTTCAGGAAGATAGTTAAAATGAGCAAAATTGCCTGTTATTTAAGCCCTCCCTGCTGCACACCAACATAAGAGCTTGTAAGCATGTCTCGCATTCCTTGAGGAAAAATTACAGCACTCTATTGGGAAATCAGAAAGTGAAGACCTTGTGCAATGGGAAGAAGACTGTCTTATAAGTGAATTTTAGAAGAAAATATAAATCTAAAGCAATTCAGTAATTTCTTCATAATATAAAATACCTCTTTTAGGATTATCTCTATTTAAAAACATAGAGATGGCGGGGGGGAGGGGTGGCTTAGTTGGTTGAGTGCCTGACTCTTGATGTTGGCTTAGGTCATGGCCCCAATGTCGTGGGATTGAACACCAAGTTGGGCTCCATGCTGAGCCCGGAAGCTACTTAAGATTCTCTCTCCCTCTCTTTCTGCCCCTCTCCCCATCTCGTGCACACTCTCTTTCAAACACACATACAAACACGCACACACATACACACACACAAAAACTAAGTAAAGCATGAAATATTAAAGCATACAACAATAACATTTGTCCATCAACAATTCAAAACAATTGGTAACATGATTTACTTTTTAAAAAAACTGAATTCTATTAATTGTATACACCTAGATGGAAATTAAAAATTATACTCCAGATAATTCCATAGTCCATAGATCATTCACCCTAATAAAGACCTCCACCTTATTTTTTCTACAGTATTTTACATACTTCATACGTAATCAAGATTATTATTAATTCTAGAGGTTTATTTTTTTATATGTGAAAACTTCCATCTGAAGGCTCACAGTGGGAAGTAATGAAATTTAAATGGGTACAAATACAAACATAAAATTTGCCAAATAAGAATAATGAACCAAAAATTAGAAGCTGAAGGGGTGTTTGGGGTGCGAAAGGGGAAACCTTATCTTGAGTGACATCTAGTGGTCAACTATAGAATGCCATTTAAAAAAATTGAAGCTTTTACAGATTAGGCAGCTGTAGTACAGATTAGTGAAGTAACTATATTACAGATGAGGGAATTGAGTTCTTATCATATCATATGTTACATTTGTGTAAAAATTATAGAAATCTATAGAATATCAAGTTTATATAAGCAGTAAAATAATTTATTTTAAATAACAATGGAAATCACAGGGGACTTAGAAAATTCCATAAATGGATAAAAGAAATGTCTTAATTAAACAATGTATCTATAAATATAATGCTGATGTAATATGCCATTATTGAAAAAGTGTTTTCAATACTTTTAGGAGTCACTAATAGTTGAGGTCCTCCTATTTTGTATAAATATAAAAAGTCATACTCTATTTTTTTCACTTTAAATTCTCAATGTTGGGATCACTTAAAGTTTTGTTTTTTTTCTAAATTAAGAAGTTAAATTATTTTGTCAGAAGCATGTATTTCCATTGTATATGTCCTATTTCTTTGTAATTATTTGAGGAGCAAAGACACTATTTTTTGTTAATAGTATCTTAATGGACATTGAAAGATTTTCCCATTGTTCCCTATCATTTTTTAATAATATGTAAAAATATGCCTTTACTTGTGACTTTTCCATTGCTTTACTTCTAATTAGCTCCTTTGCCTTTGAGAATTCAGTGATCTTATATTGTTGTTGTTTTTCCATCTCCTTTAAAATCAAAGCATATCTGTTAGTAAAACATTATCTGGTACTTGACCTTCAATTTGTCCTAGTACCTCTTTGTGTAAGCCTCTCTCAATTCTGCTTTGTATGCCTTCTGTAACCTTGTTCACCTCATCAGAATTTTCCTTTTTTTGTGTCATCTATTTCATATTCCTTTTCTGAATTCTAAATTGTCTTGCATTGTTCTTACCACCTTAATGCTCTCTTTGTCTGTTTTAATGTTTCCCACTAATCCTAAGCATTCTTACAAGAGAGAACAATTTTGTGATCTCTAATTATTTTCCTTAATAAATCCTTTGTCTTTATATTCAAATACTGTTTACTTATTTTCCTTATTCAAACACTGTTCAGTTATTTTCCTTATTCATTTTCCTACAGTTCCTAAGATTATAACTGAGTAATCCAACAAGTAATTTTAATACCTCACTTTTAGAATATTTATATTCACTTTTGGGGGGATTTCCCTAATTAGCTTTCCCATAATTTTTGGAAATCAGCAAGCATTTAATGAACTCATACTATATGTTTGGTTTAAGCTCAAGTTCTTTCGGGGTAACTGAAGAAAAATACCTTGTTTTCTATGTCCTCAAATTTTCTAATGGGACTATCACATGCAAAACAACAACAAATAAGATAATGCATATTGATCTATGTGTGACAAATTTAGAGAAAGTAAAGAGCAATGGGGTTTGTGAAGAAGGTAGAAATCATTTTAAATCATTTGAAAATCAACTCAAAATTTGTTGCCTAATTTATTTTATTCTCCATTATTACCTATATTTTCTTATATATAAATGGTTTCTCCAGTAAACTGATTCAGTGGTATTGATTTTTATATTTTTATCATTTGAATAAATAATAAACATATTTAGAATTATTATAAGTGAAATTAACTGAGAAAGGATTTGGAAATATATATTGCCATTTTCTAACATCTCTTAACATTTGGTGTGATACCTTTAAGATTCTTTGCTATAGGCTATATAAACCAACAATATAAATTTTACACTTGATGATTAGGATTCCACTTTAAAAAGTTGAGTATGTTTGTATAGTGAGTGGATAGAAGGAAGGACAGTAGTGAGCTCACAGAATCCAGGGAAAGCCTAAGATCAGGGGAAGAAAAAATAGATCATATCCTGAGAAAAGGTGTAGCAAACAACATTTAAAATCTAGGAGGATATACTGGGGAGTAAAAGTAAGATAAGATAAGATAAGATAAGATAAGATAAGATAAGATAAGATAAGATAAGATAAGATAAATAAAAACAAACATACTTGAAATTATGAAAAAATTATATTGGAAAAAGAAAAACAGGTGATAGATAATATATATGGTGATTATTGTTTTCCACAAGGAGACATTGACAGTTATTGGGAGGTGAAACAACTTGATCAAAGTACTGTAAACATGCCATAAATATGATCAAGGTGTGTATCGGAGAAAGGAAAATCATTAGACTGAGAGATCATTAAATGAGTGTCACACTCCCTTGCTCTGACATCTAGGTGGGCTTAGTTAAGATGTGGAGGGGTAAGATTAAGAGAAGAGGGGATGAAAAAACAGACATTTCAAGAAGAAAAAAAAAGCCTAATAAATTCCTAAGGCTAATTGAAATGGTAACCACAGCTATTTTCATTTGAAGTCATAAAACATAATTCTACATAAAAAATTAGGAGTTCATTAAAAGGCTACTGTGAAACTACAGAATTGTTTGGAAGACTGGAGAAGTAGACCCAAGACAAAACTTCAAGGAGCAATATCTAAAACTGGCCTTCAAAGGAACCATCATTATTGCTGCTGCTAGGTGAGCACTAGAGGAAACAGTTTCCTTTACTGCCATGTTCCAGAAAAATAGATTCATTAAAGAGGGAGAAACAGAGACAGAGAGAGAGAAAGTGCCAGAGAGGCAGACTCAATAATTGAAGAGATAAATGCTGAGAATATTGCAAAATTGTCTAAAGATACTAACAAACATTGTTAAGAAGCTTTAAATGTCAAAAGAAAGTAACAGTCAGCTTAGAATTCTATATCCTTCAAAAATAACTTTCAAAAATTAAACAAAATAATAAGCATATTTCTAGATAAACAAAAAAAGAAAAATCTGAGGGAGTTTTTACCAGCTGATGGGCACTAAAGGAAACACTAATTGGAGTTATTTAGGCAGAAGAAAAACAATCTCATACAAAAATAGAATTTGCAGGAATGAATGAAAAGCAATGGAGCAAATAGGAAAGAAATATACAAAAATATTAACTGTATATTGATCCTAAATAATAATATTAATGTTTTCTGATATTTAAAAATATCAAATAATAAGCTGCTATACTATTTTATATTGTCACCATGAGTGTATGAATGATTCAGTTTCTCCCATCCTGCCAGCATTTGGTGTTATCACTAGTTTTTATTTATGCCATTCTCCTAAGTGTATAGTCATATGTCATTGTGGTTTTCATCTTTATTTCCCTAATAATTGGTAATGTTGAATACCTTTTCACTGCTCAGTTGTCATCTGTGTATTCTTTTCATTGAAATATCTATTATTGTAAGCTTATATTTTCTAATTGGATTGTTTCTTTACTGTTGAGTTTTGGAAGTTCTTTATAATTTCTAATTATAAGACCTTTGTCAGTTATGTGGTTTGTAATATTTTCTCCCAGTCTGTAGCTTGTGTTTCCATTCTCTTAACAAGGTCTTTTTCCTAGCAAAAGTTTTCAATTTTGATAACGTTCAAATTATCTTTTTTTTTTTCCTTTTATGGAACACAATTTTGTGGTCAAGTCTGAGAGCTCTTCACTTAGCACAAGTTTCCCAGAATTTTACCTGTATTTGTTTCTAAAATTTATAGTTGATATTTAAGTCTGTGATCAATTTTAAGTGAATTTTTGTGTAATATGTAGCATACTATCAATGCATACAATGACTGGATCAAACTTAACTGTATTATATTGAGTGAAAAGAGCCAATCTTAAGAGGCCACACAATGTGTGATTCCATTTTTATAAAATTCTTGAATTGACAAGATTATAGAGACGCTAAGCAGATTAGTGGCTACCAGGAATTGAGGACTGAGGGATCGAAGGAGAGAAACATGTGGCTATCAAACAGAAAACTTGTGGTAAAGGAATAGTTCTATATTCTGACTCTGGTGGTGGTTGCATAAAACTGCATATGTGATAAATTTGCATGGAACTAAATGCACACACACACATATGTGCAGATGAGTTGATGCAAATTTAATAAAATCTGAATAAAGTCATTGCACTATACCAATGTCAATTTCTAAGTTGTGATACTGTACAGAATAAATAAATACATGAAAGTTAGGAAATCATTCTTTAGATTCTGTTTTAGTCCATTTGGGCTGTTGTAACAGAATACTATAGCCTGGGTGGCTTATAAAAAAGCAGAAATATATTTCTCATAGTTCTGGAGGCTGGGAAGTCCAAGACCAAGATGATGCAGGTTCAGTGTCTGCCGAGGGCCTATTTCCTAGTCCAGACTGTCTTCATATGACAAATGGGCAAGAAAGCTCTCTGAGGTCTTTTTAATAAGACCACTAATCTCATTTATGAGCGCTTCACCCTCATGACTTAATCATCTCCCAAATGCCCCACCACCAAATACCATCACATTGGGAATTAGGTTTCAACATAGGAGTTTTGGGGAACACAAGCGTTCTGTCTAAATCCTCAGTTTATGGCAGGAAGACAAATCTAGCAAAGGAAGCATTTCTTAAAACCAAAAAAAAGCATTTTTTAAAACCAAAAAACAATAATAATTCATTACTCCTTAATTATAAGTTACTAATCAACTAATAATGTTGGGGTTAAGGATTTCTGACTGGAATGTGGGATACAGACACTGAAAATTAACTGATGACACAAGTCCTTCATTCTACTTGCTCAATGACTGGTTCTGGCTGTGAATGGCATGAGTTTTAGAGAAAGAAAATACTAAACCTTTGTGATTAAAGAACAGTTGGAAGAGCAAAGGCTGATTAGAAAAGAATATTATTAAATATAAGAATCATCCAAATGAAGTTATGCCAACTGTTAGTTGAAGGGCAGTAAGTGGTTCAGTGTTACTAGTGAGCATAACTCATACTGAGAGTAGTGGTAAATTAAGTTTGCAAAGGATTGTTGAAAACAGATAGTGGAGTGTACTGTTATTAGCAACCCCTCATACCAGCAATATTATTTTAGGCAAAGTCTCATCTACTCATTCAATGGTGGGCATGATGGAACCTTATGTTGAAAATGTTTTTGTTTTTGTTTTTGTTTTTTTATTTTCAATGTAAAGCAAGGATGTTAATTCATTACATCACTTTCCTTCTTATATCATGCCAGATATTCTGTCTCATTCATCATCAGGGTACAGTGAGAGAAGACGGTGTGGAAGAATATAAGGGGAAATAACACTCTTTCTTTATAAGTTTTGTGCTCCCAGGACTAAAATCTCCTCTCTGTGGAAAGTCTGCTTTCATAAAGGGATTAGAGTGAACCTTTCATCTTCCAGAGCTCCATGCACTACAACTCTTCTTTCGGGCCTTAATATTACTGGTATCTGTTGTGTTCTGGTCACAGCCTTCACCAAGAGTCTGTGGTTATTTCAAGCGATTTTTCATTTTATTCTCACCTAACTCCAACTACCAATTAAAAAAAAAATCATTTATCAAGACCATTGTAAAACACAATCATCTCTCTTCTCTATTGTCCTTGGACTTCTAGTGGAAAGATCACAGTACCAAAAGGCCTTCATGCTTGTCTTCACATTTTTCCCCATCTTCTTTGTGAACTCCCCCTTTCCCACCCATGTGTGAATAGAATTGTCTACAGTCATTTCAAGTTTGGTCCTGGAAATCTTTGGAGTTTAGATGCTTTGTTTGATTGTTTTATTTGCCATATAAAGGAAGAGAAAAGAAGGAAGGACCATCCTTTTGATTGTAACACCCACAACAGTCATTTTATTTCTAAAAAGTGAGAGTCTATTTAACAAAACCCATCCAATGGTGTAACTGTAGAACCTTGCTAACATTGCAAAAGTTGTCTAATGTATACCACACTGTTGAGTTCCAAATCTGAGATCAAAGAGCTTAATAACATGCTGTAGCCCTCTTAATACACATGTTGAACGAATCCAAACTGCAACAATTCCCCTATCCACAAACAAGCATGAATAGAGACATCACATGTGAGTCAGTTGGCATCTTTGAGCTTATCCTTCTTGTTTAATACATAAAATAGTGGTTTGGATGAAGAACAAACGCATTAGATTTGCAGTTGATGAAATGTTGTGGACAGGTAAAATGCAACAGGTGTTTTAACGGCAACAAATGTTATAACCAAAATTAAATTCAGTAAAATGGAGATATGTTTCAAAAATAGAATGATACTCAATAGGCTAAGTTCAAATCAATGCACTTGAAAAGGAGAAGGAAACTGAAGATGGGAACCATTTGATACCACAAGGCATGTTGCAAAGCAGGCTCAGTAGGGGTACTTGTGTTTCCTTCCTTTCATTTATTGCTTAATTTATTATCATGTGTGTGTGTGTGGGGGGGTGATTAGGGGAGATTACACAAATTAGATTGAAGCTTACTTAGAATCAGAGGCTCCCGGTTCAACTCTGCCATGTTCTAGCTTTGTAACCTTTGGCCAATTAATATTTTTCTGCTCCACTTACTTGATCTGTAAAATTATACTAGTGGTTTTTATCTCATAGGGTTATTGTAAATACTGAATTAAATGTTACATAAAAATGTGTAGAAATCCCAATTCCTTCTTTGTCTTTGTTTTTATCACCCTGCTGATATCACTGTCTATAAGGTCATCAATAACATTTGTAGATAAAAGTACTGGATGTTTTTAAGTCCATATTTTTCTGCTGATTATTCCTTCCAACTCTTAGCTACCATGACATTGCAATTGACTGTGTTTTCTCTTATATCTCTGTCCATTCCTTTGTCTCCTTCACAGACTCTTATTCCTTCACCAAAATTGCATATATTTATTGTATATTTATTAGAAGCTGTGCTTTCTAAAGAAGGCACTTATAAAGATCCCAGCCTCTGCCCTGAAGAGGCTGCTTCTGTAGTAAAATATATGGAAAAGTGCACAAAGAGCTCTTGCACAGAGGAGACTGTAAGGAATGGGTCTGTGCAGAAGAGACCTATACACTGAAATAAAAATGTTGGTGATTAGCTAATGATTAGTGATTATTAAATGAAGAAGATGGCAAAGAGTTATCCTGGTATAAAAAAAGAAAGCATAAAAATTTAGAAGTGGGAGAAACTGCTGTGAATTTGAATGACTGAAGGAGATTCCAAGGGACTCAGTTTTTAAATATTGTATTGTTATTAAGTGTGGATAGGGCTATCATAATCAAGGAGATAGGCTTGTGTAAGTAAACAGGTATCAGGCATTCAGAATGATTTTTACCATTTTAAAACAGTGATATGATACACTAAAAGCAACGGAAAAATTGAAGGGTTTTACGCACCATTGTTGTCTTTGACTTGGAGTTTTGCAATCATTTTCTGATTCGCCCCTGCTTCCTGTCAGGCCGGGCTAATAAATTTAAAAATTCAATCTTGACCATGTTGCTCTGCTGTTATGTAGTTTTTAGTAGATCTTCAGAATCTGAATCCTGCTCATCCTTCCATGAAAAACTGTGTAATAATAACCTTTTCATGTGCTTTTCTCACTCAAGACCATGGACCTCTTAAAGGGGATTATTAACTACTGTATCATTTGCATCTGGCTCAATGTCTAACACGTGGTAGTTGCTCATATTTAACAATGAATTCAACCATCAGCGATGATTAAAATTTGAATTACAGAAGTGGATTAAATACCTTTAAGATCTTTTCAAAGCCATAATTGTACAACTCAAATTATTTATAATCAAAGTGTGATTCTTGGACCAGCAACATCAGCATCATTGAAGAACTTGCTAGAAAGGCAAATATTGTGCCCTTTTCCAGACCTACTGAATCAGAGTGCCTAGTGATCTGTGTGTTAATAATCCTTCCAAGTGACTCTGATGCCCTGGAAGGCTGAAGAATCACTGTCTATATGATTGATATATCAGTGGGGAGTGGGTTTCTTTTACAACAAAGAGGCCACATTTATAACACTGCTACTGACCTGTTTGTTATTCTGCTTCAAGGTATAGGATATGATGCTTCTCTTCTTCTGCCAGTGCTAATTGGGATGTTTTCTGTCGGTTTATTAAAAAAAGTATTTTTTTATGTATTTTAGATTTGCAGGTTGAGTTAATTTATTTGCTCTCTTCCTTGTTATTTTTTACAAAACTTCAGGCTGAGTTAAAGAGCTGATAAAGATTCAGAACCTGTCACCTTAACTCAGTTATTTATCGAACTATCTGTGCAAGTGAATGAAGAAATTTGTTATAGAATGGTTTGAGAACTATTAATTAGTGACAAAACAGATAAAGAATCAGAAATGACAATTTGGGACCCTGAAAGTAGAAGAAAACACAGTTTGTCTCATTGACTCATGCATTCCTTTGACATCTGGATCAGTGAGTCAGACATAATATAAGTCATAACAATGATTTTATATTTCCACAACTAGTTAGCAGTCTTTCTGGGTTTTATTTGCTGTTTTGTTTTTGTTTTTTTACACTCACAAGTATGATATGACTGACTTCTTGGCCTTCTTTTTGCTTTAGGAGCATTGTTTAGAAAGGTAAATACGTTAAGTTCAAATTAACAGAACAGTGTCATATTGAATACAATGATCAATATCCAGTTACAAATTTTTATTCCACAGTGATCATTGCAATTAGATAATTTCTACTCTGAAAAGTTGTTTCAAAAGATAATCGACAAAGTACTTGAAGTTTCTGTTCACAATGGTGAAAATAAATCAAACCAAAACAACCAACAACAAAGAGAACATGGATACTTCATTCTGTACATAAGTATTTACTTTAAAATATGCTAAATAGATAGATAAATAAATAATAAAATACTAAACTATGATGCTTTAAATTATATTTCATTTTATTGCCCTAAAATAAGGAATTATAAACATAGTAGATCACAAATCAGCCAGATAGACTCAAAGCATTTTAGATTGGAAGACACAAATTAATTCTCTGCTTCTATATTGTGTACATGAGTCAGTTGAATTCAAAGAGGTTAAATGACTTGGTTGAGGACAAGTGGTTTGTGACAAGGTTGTAGGGAGAAAACAAGTGTACTGACTCCAAGTTAAATAGTTACCAACTTGATTATATAAAAATGTATATAAAATATATAAATATAGCCTTATTTCAGTGTTTTTAAAGAGAAAGTCAACTCAAATATATAATATTTAATGTTATATTTTATTTTGATGCACGGCTCAAACTCAGGAGCTGTGAGATGACCTGAGCCGAAGTTGGACGCCTAACTGACTGTGCCACCCAGGCACCCCGGGAAGTAATCTTTTAAATGTTGGATGGTTTGATAATTTTTTATAAACATTTTTAGGATTTTATAGTATTTTAAATTTTAAATTTTTATTTTTTAAGTTTATTTATTTATTGAAAGAGCTAGGGAGAGAGAGAGAACAGAGAGGGGCAGAGAGATAGGGAGAGAGAGAATCCCAACCAGGCTCCACACTGTCAGCACAGAGCCTGATGTGGGGTTCAATCCCATGAACTGTGAAATCATGACTTGCACTGAAATCAAGAGTCAGATGCTTAATTGACTGAACCACCTAGGCACCCCATGAAATTTCCTATTTTTTAAAAAAATCTGTATTTGAGGCGCAAGTTAAGGAGAGCAAGAAGGAAGAAAGTAACTTTAGAATATCACATTTCATTTATACATGTAGCAAAGAGAGCCAGATTCATTAAATATGGTATCAAACTTTCAGAAAAGAAAATAATGATTCATTCACATTTTATTCTCTGTGTTTATAAAGGTAATATCATTCACTCAATCAGTCAATAAATATTTATAAAAGCCTAAGAAGTCTCAGGTACTGTCCATGGTGTTGAGGATTGTGCAGAATAAAACATTGAAAAATTTCTTTCCTAATGAAGCTTGCATTCTAGTGGAAGAAGTGGGATAATAAATACATTAGGAGAAGTTATAATATATAGTATGGTTATAGCTGGAGAAAGTAAGGCAACAGAAAAAGAATAGGAAGCACAGCAATAATCTGGGATGTACTTGAAATAGAATGGCTTAAGTGATATTGGAAAACCCCTAAAAGAGGTGAAAGAGCCATACGTATTTCTGGGGTAAGTACATTTGAGAAAGAAAAGCATGTTACAAAGGCTTTTAGGCGTGGGTGGCCTGCTGTGTTCAAGGATCAGAAAGGAGGCTAGAGTGGTTAGAAAAGAGAAAGCGAGAGGGAGAGTAGAAGATGAGGTCAAAGAGATTTCAACTGATAACTGTCTTTCACATATTCTTCCTGGAACCTTCTCTCCCTTGAATTAGTTCTTGGTTATAACCACTGCACCAGTCAAGCACTTTCAGTGGCCATGTTTTCCACTGATAAAGTAAACTTTGAAACTTGGGTGGTACAGAGCAAATAGTCATGGGTGTGGCTTCAGCAAATTACCTGCTTTCCAGATTTTCAGAGTTGGTCTAGAAAAGTCCTTAAGGTTATTTGCTATCTGGACTAGATTATTTTACTTTTACTTATTATTATTCCAGTGTAGAAACTCTAGATCAATTTTTAGAATTCCATGGATTCCAGGCATAAACCAAAAACTAAGATATAGACAGTGTATTAAATATAGCCTTCCAGGAGAGACTGGTTGCTGATTAGAAAAAAAAAAAAAAAAAAGATTTGGCAGCAAATTTGGTCTTGTTTAAATGTGCATCTGGAATAAAGTCCCAGAAGATTCAAATAAGACAAATTGCAGAAAATTGGAATCTCTTTTGAGATGTAACAAAAATGTTGGAACACCACTTCTATATTATTTCAAGAATTTCCTTGCATGGATAGAAACACTGTAAGAAGTTGAGTATAATAAAATTAGTATGAAAGTATCTCAAGAGAGAGTTGACCAGCCAAATTTTAGATTTTCTTTCTCATGTCATACGTGTTACATAATTACTTTTACTAAGGCATTTTTTAAAATCAAGAGTTCATTTTTTAGAGCAGTTTAAGGTTTACGGCAACAGTGAAGGGAAGATATAGAGATTTTCCATATATTCCTTACCCCTATACATGTATAGCCTCTCCTGTTACCAACTTTCTCCACCATAGTTGTACATTCATTACAATTGATGAACCTACATTGACACATCATAATCATCCAAAGCCCATAGTTTACATTAAGGTTAATTCTTGAGTTGTACACTTTATGGGTTTGGGTACATGTATAATGGTATGTATCCATCATTACAATATCATACAGAGCATTTTTACTGCCCTAAAAATTCTCTGTGCTTTGGGGCACCTAGGTGGCTCAGTCAGTTAAGCGTCTGGCTTGAGCTCAGGTCATGATCTCACTGTCTGTGGGTTCAAGCCTCATATCAATCTCACTGCTGTCCATGCAGAGCCTGATTCAGATCCTCTGTTCCCCTCTCTATCTGCCCCTCCCAGACTTGTGCTCTCTCTCTGTCTCTCTCAAAGATAAACATTAAAAAAAAATTAAAAAAAAATCCTCTGTGCTTGGCCAATTCATCCCTCTCCACCCCTAATCCTTGGAAACTGCTAATATTCTTGTCTCCATAGTTTTGTCCTTTACAGAATGTCATATAGTTGGAATCATATCATTTGTCGCCTTTGAAGATTGGTTTCTTTCACTTAGTAATATGCATTTAAGTTTCCTCCATGTCTTTTCATGACTTGGTAACTCATTTCTTTTTAGTACTGAATAATATTCTATTATCTGGATGTACCTCAGTTTGTTTATCCATTCACCTACTAACAGGCAACTTGGTTGCTTCCAAGTTTTGGCAAGTGTGACTAAAGCTGCTAGGACATACATGTGTGGGCTTTTGTGTTGTCATAAAACTTCAACTCCTTTCAGTGAGTACCAAGGAGCACAATTACTAGATTATATGGTAATAGTACGTTTGGTTTTGTAATAAACCACCAAACTTGTCTTCCAAAGTGGCTGTGTTGTTTTGCATTCCCACCAACAATAAATGAGAGTTCATGTTTCTTCACATGATCTTCAGCATTTGGTAGTGTTGGCGTTCCCAATTTTGGCTATAATCATAGGTGTGTAGTGGTATTTTAATTTGCATTTCCCTGATGACATGATATGGAGCAGTTTTCATATGCTTATTTGTCATCTATATCTACTTTGGTGAGGTATCTATTAAGGTTTTTTTTTTCCCATTTTGAATCAGATTGTTTATTACTGTTAAGTTTTAAGAGTTCTTCGTATATTTTGGATAGCAGTCTTTTATTCCCAGTATATTTTGCGAACATTTTCTTCTAGTCTGTGACTCAGTCCTCTCATTTACTTTGAAAGTGTCTTTTACAGAGCAGAAATTTTTAATTTTAATTTGATTTCCAGAATAGCAACTATTTCTTTATGGATTGTGCCTTTAGTTTGCATCTAAAAAATTATTGCCATAGTGAAGGTCATCTAGGTGTTTTCCTATGTTATTTGCTAGAAGTTGTGTAGTTTTCCATTTTATATTTAGGTCTGTCATCCACTTGAGTTAATTTTTGTAAAGGGCATGAGGTCTGTATCTAGATTCATTTTTCTTCCTGCATGCAGAGGTCCAGTAATTCTATCACCATTTGTTGAAAAGACTCTCTTTGTTCCATTGTATTATATTTGCTTCTTTGTCAAAGATCAGTTGATTATATTTCCGTGAGTTTATTTCAGGATTCTATTCTGTTCATTGATCTATTTCTCTAGTCTCTTGCCAATATCACACTGTCTTGATTACACTAGAACGTTTTTAAATACATATTTCAACATATCTAATGTTACTCTTAAGTTTTACTACTACTTTTGAATACTAGGATACTAGAGGTTAAAAAAGAATGTATTTT
The DNA here is from genome assembly GCF_018350195.1 of Panthera tigris. Taxonomy (NCBI): domain Eukaryota; kingdom Metazoa; phylum Chordata; class Mammalia; order Carnivora; family Felidae; genus Panthera; species Panthera tigris. The sequence goes on along the minus strand of NC_056668.1, from coordinate 39,077,723 downwards.
TATCATACCAAATGCTTTCCTAGTTGACAAAAGTCATCTGCCACCTGCCAAAGGAAGGTCACAGAAAATAAGGTGAATTTTTTGAAATTCACCTAGGTTTGTCGCAGTTTTATATTCACTTAAATCCAGCTAGTCATTATTATTATTATTATTTTATGACAAGTGTTCATGACCTTAGTTCCAGAGGTGATTTAGGCTTTTGCGACATAAATACCTATACTCAAAATGAACTTTTGCCTTATAATCTTGGGAGAGTTACTTAGACTTTTTAAGTCATAGTCTCATAATCATTAAGTCAGTATAATGATGCTATCACATTTATAGAGTTAATACAAATATTATATGAAGTAATATACAATGATATTATAAGCATCAGTGGGATATGGTGAAGATTAAGTGAAAGAATGGATATAAGTGGACACCATAGGGTCTTCCATATGGCCAGTACTCAGTAAATACTACCTGTGATAATAAATATCTTTCTTGTTAATACTGAGCTTATTTTAACACATTAGAATCTTTATACAAATGGTTTTTAGAATACGATCTTTGTTTTCTTCTTAAAGCATGTAAATTTCTCAGGTTAAACCAGACAAATTTTATTCACAATATGCTGGCGCCTGCACTAACCTTATGATTACAGAAAAGAAAATGAGGCAAAGAGAAGGACAATGCCCCAACCTCAGACATATTAGAAGTCATGTTGTCATTTTAATCACCAAGCCAATGGTCACATTTCAGAAATATGAAGGTTTTCACTTTTTCCCATAAATTATTACTAACATTAATAATAACAAAATACTACTATTTAACATAGATTCAAAGATCTTCACATTTCACATATGATTTTATTTGATCCTCTTAAGAACTTTGTGACTCCCAGTGTATAGATGCTTTCTTGGGTGAGTGGCCCAGAGATGAAGAGGTAATAACCAGTGCAGCGAACATGAAAACCCTTATTTCTGATTCCCTGCCTGGATTTCTCTCTCCTATTACTTTCACTTCTCCCTGTAAGAGGGGATTCCTGACATCATATAAGGACAAATCTAATTGACTTCATTTTCTGAGTGGTAAAGTAATCTGAGGAACACAGTCTTAACAAAATTGCAAACTTTCATAGTTTACTCCAAAGGATATCTGTAGTTACACTCAGATTATCTTTGAATTAATAGAGGGAGAGTAAGAATATACAACTATACTAGATTAAACTGTTGCAGTCATTTAAAGCCTTGGAAAGTTGTTAAACTCCTTATATTTCTCATATTTAATTGGAAACATATGTACACACATATACATATACTTTATTTTATTTAAAAGTATACTTACTTTTAAATAAAACCACACTGAGAGAAGGAGTAAATTATGCATATCTTTGAGTATTCTTACAAGATTTTTCAAACTTCATTAAGTTTGGCTTCTTCTGTAATTTATCGTCTTGCCTACTCTGATTTTCCCTCTCCACGGATTCCTTTGCTGAAAGTACAGTTGTTTCAATGCAGAAAGATGAAGTTGAGGGTATGTATATGTGAATTATAACAGATAACTGTTTTTTCTAATTCATTTTAAAGACCTGGCAGTGAAAATGCAAACAAGAAAGGTACAACTAAACCGAGTTTGGATTGAATCTTACATGACATATAAGCAGCTCATCGAGTGATTCAATCACAAGTTAGCCTACTGAAATTCTTAATTACAATCACTTTTAATGAAACATGGCCATTGGAGCTTAGATGTACTCTATCAATTAGAAAGGAGTGGAAGGAATTTAAACACTGTGTAGGTTATGTACTTTTTTTCTATGCTTATATTTTTGCATGAATTGCAGTGCTGACATCTGTAAATTGATTTAAAATAGGGCAAAGTCATTCAATAAACCAATTGTTTTAAATAGCAAAGCTTCAGACATACTCATCAACAATAATTCCATCAAATAACCCTTGAAAGAATAAACTACATAATGAGAATTAAAAGTTTCAACAATACCCATTAGGGTATTCTACTGCATCATTGATTCCACTAGTATCAATTGCTTTCAGTTAGCTGAACTCTTGAGTGTTTATTGGAAAGCACTAATAAACCACAATCAATTTTCTTTTTAACCTCACAAGGGTAGCTTGAATGAATTAAATGTTTTCTCTCCCTCCAATCCTCCTGCTCACTTCTTTCCATTTTGGACACACAATAGGAATATCTTGAACATTTATATTTCTTTATCCCAAAAATAAAAACAAGGAATAGCATATCAATATGTTTTGTCTGTTACAAAACATTCACATTCCCCCCTACTTTAGATTATTATTGAACCTATGTAACTCTAGGGACATGCTTCCCTTTGATTCAGGCTCAAAGAAACAATAGGATCAGACTATCAAATGCATTTGCTGTTCCCCATTAGTGAATTCAATTTGCCTCAGTCTTATTGAGATGCCATTCTGTGCCATATTTTAAATATAGATAGATAAATAGATAAATGGCTTATGTGCCCAAGATCAATGCTCTCAAGTGCCTGGTAATATAGAACCATATTGTTTAAAACCAATGATCTTAATCATTTAATCTTTTGTTCAAGGCTATTCTGTCACCATGTCAAAGTACAGATCTATTGTCTCTATATTTAAAGATAGAATTAAAATAAATTTATAAAACATGATAAAATATTATATTAAAAATTATAAGAAGAGAGGTATGTAGGGGCTACAAGAAATTGCTAATTGCAGTTTTATTTTCCATCCTAATTTGTTCTAAAAATAATATAACTTTTAAGTATTAAACAAAATTCTAAAAACACTTCTATAAAATACTGGAGAGAATTGGAACAGATCTAGTTGAGCATTTTAAAAAAAATTTTTTTTAACGTTTTATTTATTTTTGAGACAGAGAGAGACAGAGCATGAACGGGGGAGGGGCAGAGAGAGAGGGAGACACAGAATCGGAAGCAGGCTCCAGGCTCTGAGCCATCAGCCCAGAGCCCGATGCGGGGCTCGAACTCACGAACCGCGAGATCGTGACCTGAGCCGAAGTCGGCCGCTTAACCAACTGAGCCACCCAGGCACCCCTAGTTGAGCATTTTTAATATGTCTTGAATGATTTATCTTGCTTGAGGAATGTAGCTGGTATTAAAGACTTTAATTATTCTTTGCCGAAGTCTTAAGTGATGCCCTTTTGTTGAATTTGAGGTAGATGTTTGCCAGATATACCTGGAAATCTTTCTATGAGAGGTGATTTTAAAACATGTTAATACACTATTTCTATATAGTGTGTGTAATTACAAAGCAAGACACTTTTGTTATTAACAAATAGAAATTACTGACTTATGGCCATCAAACAAAGGTTTAGTCAAAATTTCAGCTAATTCTTCTTGAAAAGGCGAAATTTAGTTTAGGCATTATTTTTGGATGTGGATGGACTGATTTTCATTCACTTTTCTCAGTTGAGAGAACTCACCCTTCCCCAAATATTTATTTACCCAGTGAATTTATTAGAATCTTGAAGTAAATTGGAGCTGCTCATTGAATTATCAATTGTGAACAAATACAAGATGTGTATTTGACCTAGACTGTGTTGGGTGCATAGTAAATTCTTGTTGGTTGCTGTTGGCTTTGACCCTTCAAAACAGTGATTATCAATGTTACATAAGAAATCTGTGGGTTTGTGTTGTTTGAAGTGGTACATTTATTTATATTTATTTTTAATTTTATTTAAATCCAGATCAGTTAACATATAGTGTAGTAATGGTCTCAGGAATAGAATTTAGTGATTCATCACTTACATATAATACCCAGTGCCCTTCCAACAAGTGTCCTCCTTAATGCCCATCACGCATTTAGCCCATCCCCCCATATAACACCCCTCCACCAACCCTCAATTTGTTCGCTGTATTTAATAGTGTCTTATGTCTTGCCTCCCTCACCGTTTTTATCTTATTTTTCCTTCCCTTCCCTCATGTTCATCTGTTTTGTTTCTTAAATTCCATATGAGTGAAATATGGTATTTGTCTTTCTCTGAGTGACTTATTTTGCTTAGCATAATACATTCTATTTCCATCCACGTTATTACAAATGGCAAGATTTCATTTTTGATTTCTGAGTAATATTACAGTGTGTGTGTGTGTGTGTGTGTGCACATGTGTGTGTGAGTGTGTGTGTGTGTGTGTGTGTATGCACATACTTCTTTATCCATTCATCAGTCAGTGGATATTTGGGCTGTTTTCATTATTTGGTTTTTGTTGATAGTGCTGCTATAAACACTGGGGTGCATGTGCTCCCTTCAAATAAGCATTTCTGTATCCTTTGGATAAATACCTGGTAGTGCAATTCCTCGGTCATAGGATAGTTCTATTTTTAATTTTTTGAGGAACCTCCATACCGTTTTTCAAAGGAGCTGCACCAGTTTGCATTCCCACCAACAGTGCAAAAATGTTCCCGTTTTTCCACATCCACACAAACATCTGTGTTGCTTCCTGAGTTGTTAATTTTAGCCATTCTGACAGGTGTGAGGTGATATCTCATTGTAATTTTGATTTTGAATTTCCAGGAGATGAGTGATGTTGAGCATCTTTCCATGTGTCTGTTAGCCATCTGTTGTCTTCTTTGGAAGTGTCTGTTCATGTCTTTTTTTTTTTTTTTCTTTACTTTTCATTTGCTTTCATGTACTTTTTTATTTCCTCTTTAATTTCTTGGTTAACCCATTTATTCTTTAGTAGGATGTTCTTTAATCTACAAATATTTGTGGTATTTCCAAATTTTTTCTTGTAGTTGATTTCAAGTTTTATAGGTGTCTGAAAATATGCATGGTATGATATCAATCTCTTTGTACTTGCTGAGGGCTGACTTGTGACCCAGTATGTGATCTATTCTGGAGAGTGTTCCATGTGCACTAGAGAAGAATGTATATTCTCCTGCTTTTGGATGGAATGTTCTGAATATTTCTGTTAAGTCCATCTCCTCCAGTGTGTCATTCAAAGCCATTGTTACCTTGTTTATTTTTTGCTTAGATGATCTGTCCGTTATTGTAAATGGGGTGTTAACGTTTCCTATTATTATGGTATTATTGACAATGAGTTTATGTTTCTGATTAATTGATTTATATATTTGGGTTACCAAGTTGGCATAAGTATTTACAATTATTATATTTTCTTGGTGGATAGACCCCTTAATTATGATATAATGCCCTTGTTCATCTCTTGTTATAGTCTTTGTTTTAAAATCTAGTTTGTCTGTGGGTGGCTGGGTGGCTCAGTTGGTTAAGCATCGGACTTTGGCTCAGGTCACGATGTCGCAGTTTGTGAGTTTAATAAGCCCCACATTGGGCTCTGTGCTAACAGCTCAGAGCCTGAAGCCTGCCTCAGAATCTGTGTATCCCTCTCTTTCTGTTCATTCCCAGCTTGCATTCTCTCTCTCCCCCCTCTCTCTCTCTCTCAAAAATAAATAAAGATTAAAATCTAGTTTGTTTGATATATGAATGGCTACTCTGGCATTCTTTTGATGTCTGTTAGCATGATAGATGGTTCTCCATCCCCCTACTTTCAATCTGCAGGTTTCTTTAGGTCTAAAATGAGTTTCTTGTGGGCAGCATATAGTTGGGTCTTGTTTTCTTGTCCATTCTGATACCCTATTCTATGTCTTTTGATTTGAACACTTAGTCCATTTATATTTAGAATGATTTTTGAAAGATATGAATTTTTGTGCCATTGTGTTGCCTGTAGAGTTGGTGTTTCTGGTGATGTTCTCTGGCCCTTTCTAGTCTTTGTTGCTTTTGGTATTTTTTTCCTCCATTCAAAGAGTCCTCCTTAAAAATTCTTACAGGGCTGGTTTAGTGGTCACAAACTCCTTTAGTTTTTGTTTGTCTGGGAAATTCTTTATCTCTCCTTCTGTTTTGAATGAAAACCTTGCTGGATAAAGAATTCTTGGCGGCATATTTTTCCAATTCAGCATGTTGAATATATCCTGCTACTCCTTTTTGGCCTGCCAAGTTTCTGTGGACAGATCTGCTGCCAACCTGTTCTGTCTTTCTTTGTAGGCTAAGGACTTTTTTTCTTTGCTGCTTTTATAATTCTTTCCTTGTCTGTGTATTTTGTGATTTGACTATGATATGCCTAGGTGATGGTTGGTTTTTATTGAATCTAATGGCAGTTTTCTGTGCCTCTTGGATTTTTTTTTTAACGTGTATTTATTTTTGAGACAGAGTGAGACAGAGTGTGGACAGGGGAGGGGCAGAGAGAGAGGGAGACACAGAATCTGAAACAGGCTCCAGGCTCTGAGCTTTCAGCACAGAGCCTGACACGGGGCTCAAACTCACAGACCGTGAGATCATGACCTGAGCCAAAGTCGGACGCTCAACCGACTGAGCCACCGAGGCGCCCCAATTGGATTTTAATGTCTATATCTTTCCCTAGATTAGAAAAGTTTTCAGCTATAATTTGCTCACCTAAACCTTCTAGCCCTTTTCTTCTCTCCTCATCTTCTGGGGCTCCTGTGATTTGGATGTTATTCCTTTTTTAATAAGTCACTGCAGTCTCCAAGTCTTGTATCATGATCTTTTGCCTTTGTTTCCCTCTCTTTTTCAACTTCATTATTTTCCATAATTTTATCTTCTATCTCAGTGATTCACTTCCCTGCCTCATCCATCCTGCCATCATGGCATCCATTCAAGATTCCATCTTGGTTATAGCATATTTAATTTTGGCCTGACTAGATTTTATTTTTTATCTCTGCAGAAGGATTCTCTGGTGTCTTCTATGCTTTTTTAGCCCCAGCTAGTATTCTTATAATCATGGTTTTAAATTCTAGTTCAGACATCTTACTTATACCTGTGTTGATTAGATTCCTGGCAGCCCTTTCTTCCTATTCTTTCTTTTGGGGTGATTCCTTCATCTTGTTATCTTGAGGAAGAAAAAAATTTTTAAAAAATTTTATGTTTATTCATTTTTGAGAGAGAGACACAGACATACAGAGCATGAGCAGGGAAGGGGCAGAGAGAGGGAGACACAGAATCTGTAGCAGGCTCCGGGCTCTGAGCTGTTAGCACAAAGCCCGATGTGGAGCTGAAACTCACTATCCATAAGATCATGACCTGAGCCTAAGTTGGACACTCAACCGACTCAGCCCCCAAGGTGCCTCCCCCCAAAATTTTTTAAGTAAAAAATTAAAATTAAAAAATTAGAAAAAGAAACAGTCAATTAAAGGACACTAGATCCTATGTGTGTTTTGGTCTGCTTGTTGAGAGAAGCTTGATAGAAAAGAGAAAAAAGAGAAGGAAAAAAAAAGTTAAAAAAATTAAAAATAAAAAATTAAGTAATTAAATAGAATAAAATAAAATAAAGAAACTAAATTAGAATAAAAAAAATTAAATACATAATCCAAGAAAGAGAAAGAAATAAAAAAAATAAGCAAAAACAGAAGCAAAGAAAATAAACAAATGAACAAACAAAATGAAACCTGAATGAAATTACATACAGTTTCCCCTAGAAGTGAAACTTTGCAGCACGCTCTAGTCCATAGATTGAGCAGGTGGAAGGTATTTGTGCTGGCCTTTTGGTGGATGTGCCTGGATGGTACAGGTGAGTGGGACATGGTGTAATGGTTCCATTCTCCACTTGGTGGTACTGCTTAACTCACTGGGGTGGATCCCTGTGTGAACACTTGCTAGAGATGAAAATGGCTTCACCCAGCTCTTTAATCTCTGGCAGGGAATTCCGTGTTCTCACAGACACAAAATCATGCACCCCTCTGTTGTCTCAGGCTTCTTTCTACTCCCTGTCTTTACCCTGCCTGTGTCTTAAGTTTGTGCCTGCCAGGTGGTGCCTCCTTTCAAAGTGTTATCTCAGATGGGGGTACGTTTCAAAACCTCTCACTTCAGAGACCCCATTGGCTTGGACCTGCACTGATTCTCTGGAGGAGGGTTTTGCCAAACAATGGCCAGCTGCTGCCTTGTCCCAGAAAACACTTGCATGATTGATTATGCAGCAGCAGAGGCTCAGAGTTTATGATACATCACAACACAGGAGACACCAGGTTTTGCTGCACTCTGGCGTCTTTGTTCTGATATCTGTAAACATGGCAGTTCTCTGTAGTCCACTGGGACTTTTGCCCTCAAAGAGCCTATATAACCTCTAACAAATGTACTCCAAGCAGGGGAACCACTTCTCTCCAGTGGCACATGGACCCTTCAGACTGCTCTGCCTGTTCCTGGCATTTTGTCCTACTTCCTCACCAGAACACGGCCAGGCACTGAGCTTGGGACTTCACACTCTGTGCTCTACTGTTTATAGAACCTTGGTGGTATTGAAACCCTTACCTCTTCCCTGGCAAAGATTTTGGGGAACGGATTTCTTGTCCAATCCCCTGTGACTGTTTTCATTCTTCCTCTCTTTGTCTCCAGAAACTTTCAAGGGGGATGATTTTTTTGCACAATCTGGATGCACTGCACTCTCTCCCCGCTTTCTCTTTCTCTCTCTGTCCTCTCTCTGCAAAAATGGCTCCCTATCCTCTGTGGCTCTATGGCTTTCTCTCACCCAATTCACCTCTCCACACCACATACCTGCCAAGTTCTGGGGCTAAATTATGCAGATTGCTGTGTTAACCCTCAGATCAATTTCTTAGGTGTTCAAAATGGTTTGATGCTGATCTAGCTGCATTTCAGGGACAAGACAAGCTCAGCGTCCCCATACTACTCCACCATCTTAACTCCTCTGAAATGGTACATTGAAAATATTATGTTACAAAATATAATAAAGTAAATCATAGAGTGATTCTCAATTTGAGAAAACTCCTCAATAGGACGTCACTCGGTGGTATGATAACAAATGTTTTATAACTGGTTCCCCTTTTTACCTCTTCCCTTAGACCACCTGCTTTTATGCTCAGGGTTCTGGCCTACTGATTACATAGCAATTGATTACCCAATTACTTATATGAGGGTTTGTATATATATGTGTACATATGTATATATACACAAACATACACACATATATATCTAATTGAGAGGTAGAATATCAAATGTAGATATCAACATGAATGTATATTTAACATGCCATCCATGTATACTTATATGAAAGCTGATCTCTATTTAATGAGAGAATTAATATAATTTTTATAATATCTGAAGTATAATCACATAAAATTATTATAATTTATCAAATACGTTAACAACTAACTCCAAAGAAAACTTTCAAGGACTTTAAACACACAGGACAAGGTTTACCGCTGAGAGTTTACTCATTGAAATTGAGAAACTTCATCCACTTTCCATAAATAAATATCACTGTGGTGACAGACAGAAAAGTAAATTTCTATCTATACTGAATAATAAGTTTTTAGGAAAACTGTCATTTGGTAAAATGTCAAGCAGTTCATTTAAAACGAACATAGTCTATGAGGTGGTAAAGTGAGAGAAGTTGTCAACAATTTCTTCAAAGACAAATTTATTAGTCTTTGGTTCTTCCTAAACTTCCTTGTCCTCCTCAGCCAGACAAACTGCTTCTGCCCCTAGGGAAGAATATTAAGATGGCTACAAAATCTTGAGTTTTCCAAGGAATGGCCACTGTAAAAAATGAATGTCCCCAGTTAACCCCTCTCACAGTATATGTGCAGAAGGACTGATTCATAGCTGTTATAAGGTAATGATCTTGCCAAACTTTGTTTTAGGCCATGCCCTCCATATGCTCCCTTTTAATCTGTGGGGGCTGGCAACTCATGAACAATAGTGGCATCAGAAAATTTTGTTGAGTCTGTGTTGAGAAGGGGCAGATAGTAATAGTAACTAATGATTCGTTTACTATCTCTAAATAGAAAGAAAATAAAGCTGAATATTCAATCTACCCCCAAATCCACTTGACTGAAACTTACATTCAGATAAGTTATTTAACTCTCTCTGTGTGGGGTGTGGGTGCATGTGCTCATGTGCTGCATGCATGTATTTGTAGGCATTTTTTTTTAAAACAGCAAACTCAAAACAAATATCTCACAACACATATCTCTGCCTCTTTACTTGTTTACCTTGTTTCCACACCTCACCCACAATAAACCCATGAACATTTTCCTTGCCTATTACTTGAAGTGGAAAATTAAAATCATAGATTTTCTCCCCTATTGCTTCCAAGACAGTAATACCTTTGGTCTTAAAAATTGTCTCAGAAGATGTGCTGGAAATATTAGTTTGGTAAGTTAAAGCAATCCTCGGCATGTAAATTTTTGAAGGAAAGCAGTCTAGAATAATGCAATTTTGTCTCATCAACCAAGAAGCTCATGACTTTTCCTAGTCTTCTCTTTACGCCTGGATTTAAGCAAATTAACAAACTGTCACCACTATAAATCATTCATGCTGCTTTCATAAAACATGTTTATATTTTATATGAATAGATTAGATGTGTTATAAGTAACTTACAAACACAGATTTTGCCTGTGTATATTTTGTTTAATATATGTTATAAAATATACTTATATTTGCATTGATTCTACAAATATATAATACCTATAAGCTATGAGACCTGGTAATAGACCATAAGGTTGTCCACAGGATTCATCACCCAGTCTGGTGCATAGAGAGATGTGAAAATGAATAGTACAGGACATTGTGAGGTGTGCTAGCAGAGAGTATATAAAAGTATTAGGGAGTATCAGAAGGAATGATGGTCAGAGAAGACCTCACAGATGAGGGGGCATTAGAGCTGAGATTTTATTTTATTTTTTAAATTTTATTTATTGATTTATTGATTTATAATTTTTTAAATGTTTATTTATTTTTGAGACAGAGACCAAGCACAAGCAGGGAAGGGACAGAGAGAGGGAGACAGAGAACCTGAAGCAGGTTCCAGGCTCTGAGCTGTCAGCACAGAGCCTGATGTGGGGCTCGAACTCATGAACTGTGAGATCATGACCTGAGCTGAAGTCAGATGCTCAACTGACTGACTCACCCAGGTGCCCCTGGAGCTGAGAGTTTAAAGGGTACCTAGTATGTCTCCATGTGGTCAAGTAAAACAAACAAACAAACAAACAAAAAACTGGAACATGCATGACTCTTTCAGAAACTATAATTAGTTATCTGTCATTGGAGCCAGGTTGAGAACGACAGGTGAACTATCTGGAAAGAGAGGTTTCAACATGATTTGTATTTTGGACATAATACTGTGGTCATCAGAGAGCAAAACAAAGCTTTTTAATGACAAAATTTATATCATTATTATATTTTTATCTTAAAAAGCTACTTTAACACTCAAGGTTAGATTGCAATGGCAGAAAGAGTAGTTAGGAAGCTATTTTGATAGCCCAGAAGAGAGATCATGTAGATAGAATCCTTGGAGGTGAAGAAAAGTCTAATGCAAGAGGTAAAATTACCGAAGATTATGGAAGAAGATGTAAGGTTATAGCAAATGTCATCTCGCTTTCACTAGCTAGTAGAAACTGAAAACACTCAGTGAACACACTCACATATACCCAGACTACCCCTGTCCTTCTCCCCCGCCCACAATTAAGATGTCAAAGTGAGGAATGAGGACATTTGAAAATTTAAACAAATTGATTTTTGTTTCATTTTTCCCTCTAGAGAATACAGTTTTTTTGTTCTAAAGTTTTATTCAAGAATATAACTAGTGTTTATTATTAGTTATCCTATATGCACAGGTCTGTTCTAGGTGTTAAGATGCAGAAACAGAAACAGAATTCCTGGTGAGTAAGGAATTTGCATCCTGGTAGGATGTCATTGACATTGCTTCACTTTAAGCCTAAAAGATAAATCAATGAAAGAAATTTAATTTAGAAGGCTTTGCTCTGTAATAACAAATTGGACCTCCTTGGGATTCTTCCCTAAGAAAGTAGTGATTTCATGGTAATTATAGGATCAAAAGTACCCCTAAATCCACTGTTGCCCAGAAAAGACCTGGGAAGCAAATATTTAAAAGTTAGACAAAATAAAAGCGAAATAATGTCATGACATTATTGAATAACTCAAAATCATCTTTGAAAATTTCACTTGTTAGGAAAGACAATTGTAAGGGAAAAATTGTATGAATTTTCCCCCCTCTCTGTTGATGTTGAAAGCCATCTAGAAAATAAATTACCTAAATGCAATGGTTTCACTGTAAATATTCTAATTAGGAGCAACTACATTAAAAACATGCAAGGAAAATTCTTTTTTTTTTAAATTTTTATAATGTTTATTCATTTTTGAGAGAAAGAGAAAGAGTGTGAGCTGGGGAGGGGCAGAGAGAGAGGGAAACAGAATCCAAAGAAGTCTCCTGGCTCTGAGCACTTAGCACAGAGGCTGACATGGGGCTCGAACCCACAAACTGTGAGATCATGACCTGAGCTGAAGTCAGACACTTAATCAGCTGAGCCACCAATGCACCCCAATGCAAGCAAAATTCTAATCTACCTGTACTACCATGAATTGAATATGAATAAAACAATGCATATATGTAGTTTTCTTACACATATCTATATGCATACTTATAGACATGTACACACACACACACACACACACACACACACGCAATTTCTGTTTCCTGATCCTAGAAGCTTTATGACAGATTTTTTTTCAACTCCATCAAATACCAAAGGAAAAAAAAAGTCATTTTTACAGACCTCAGGCTAGTGACCCAGGTGAAAGAGAAATGAAACAAAGCTTCCTTGATGGAAGAATAAGAGCTTTCTCATCATTCTTGGACAAGCTTTAAGCCATTTACAAAAAAAAAAAAAAATCTATTTTCTGAGGAAAAGAAAACATCCAAATTACTCAGTGGAGGAATCAGAATTGGGAAACTGGAATTTGGGGAGACAGACACCCAGAGGTCTTTTGAATCATTATACATGACGTGTCTAGATGCTAAGAAATTGTGAGGAAATGTTAAAGGGTGTATAGAATTCCCAACAGTGCCCCTTATTTCTCAATTGTTTTCACTGGTGAAATTTATCTTTTCAAACATTTGTGAAGGCTTTTATATGTCCTTGTAGCTGGGTGAGATTTTGTTACAACAAACTGTCATCACATACTTTTATAGATACACCGAATATCCTATATATCTCAACCTGTTTATTCTGTTAACTACCTGAGTTCTTAAATCTAGAATCATTAGTGGATTTGTTCATAGTTCTTTACTCATTTTCTTGTCTTCTATACAACATGTTCAAAGTTTGCTCCCATTCTCTGAAGGATATCTACTTATCTGCCACTTCTGTTCCCATGTTTCCAGATGAGTCAGCTGCCAATATCTAACCTGGAAAGGTTCATTCATGTTGAATTGGGCTAAACCATGAACTGACCTCCCCGGGGACCAGATAGTACACGCTAGCAGCATTTCACACCAGCAGAGTTTATAAGATACTTAGAAAAATCCTGGAATGGTACTTGGTACGTATTTTACACATGTTCATAAAGTAAGATAAAATAAATACAATGTCATGTAATTGGTATGCCGGAAGATGTTTCCAGAACACAAATACAATGGAAAATGGAGGTAATTCTTCAAAATGAAAGGGATCCCATTTTATCCTCACCCAGATTTCTCTTCAGTCTTTCCTGATTCTAATGTTGCTTAAATAAGTTTTCACAAAGCGAGTTTTGAAGTAAAACGTGAAGAACAAGCACAGACATTTTGTGCACCATGGAATAGATTTTCAGATTAGTTTTGGATGAATGCTTTTTAACATGAATACTATATTTAGGTGCTTAGTACAAAAGGTCATTCCATAAGCACTGCTTGATATAGTGATTTGTGTCACTTTTAGAGAATTCAGAATTATCTTGCTATCTCAAATGACTTAATTCTGCCTGGCAATTCTACTATTAGACAAAAGGAAATTATACCCTTCTCATTATATCTTTAAGAGGCTAAAATTCACCACAGTCGTGTTTTGTTCTATTTTATTTAAGCCCTGCATAGTTTAAAGCAACCATTCATTATAATTTTAGTTAGAATTTATTTAAATTATCATGCATACTTTTATAATTCATGCAATGGCAATAATAATAACTGATAAGAAATCTAAACTGGGATCAAAATGTTTTAATTTCAAAAATCTGGTTTTAAAATGAATAAAGAAAACAATGGTGACAACATGAGTTTTGGAATAAATTTTATAAGGATCAATCAAAGTAAAATAAAGTTAGCAAGTGTTTTTGAATGAAAATAAAGGATAGCATTTGAGCTTCTTTCATAAAAGGAGTTATGAGACCAATATGTCACCATGTCATTTAAATCTTTTGTATAAGATCTTCCTCTGTGAATTTGAAGAAGTTGGAGTGAACAGAAAGACAAAAAATTGGAGTACTTTTTAAGTCAAAGTATTAAAAAACAAGCAAGTTTCTTGAATCTATAAGAAAGGAACTATTAAATTGGTGGACAATATTGAATCGGCTACTTGTAACTAGACTGATAAATCTACAATTTGTGCATATCCATGTCTCTTTCAAGTCTTCTAGATGATCTTCTCAACTCAGTAAATGAGTAGTCACCAAGATAAGTTGATGGGGTAGAAGGTATTTGTTATTCAGACATATGTACCTATGTTTCACAAAGTACCTTGCAGTTAGTGGATAGTCAACAAATTTTTGTTTAACCAAATTAAGAATCAAAACCTTTTTTCTATTTTTAAATGTTGATCAAATCACACAGATTATTATTTTGTCTAATAAATCCACGACTGGAGTTATCAGTGAACTCTTAACTCTTTATAAGGAGGAGTTTTTACACTGTAGCTGTGTTCTGTGTGTCAAAATCTATAAATATAAAATGTTACTTATTGTTACATTCAAGGAAGCTCAAATTTCTAAAATGATATTCTCGTAGCACTTTGTTTCAGGAAATTATTTTAAGGAGCTAGATAAAATACTTTTTTAAAAAAAAATAACGTGGAGCTAGATAAAACACTTTTTTAAAAAAAAATAACGTTTACTTATTTTTGAGAGAGAGAGAGAGAGAGAGAGAGGCAGAGCATGAGCAAGGGAGGGGCAGAGAGAGAAGGAGACACAGAATATGAAGCAGGCTTCAGGCTCTGAGCTGTCAGCACAGAGCCCAACACGGGTCTCGAACCCACGAACGGTGAGATCATGACCTGAGCCGAAGTCAGACACCTAACCGACTGAACCACCCAGGTGCCCCTGGATAAAACGCTTTAAAATAACATTAATGTTCCCCATTATGTTAAAAAATTATGTCTGATAACAACTAAGGTACAAGCAACTAGCCAATGACAATGACAGACATTCTGATGATTTATGGTATTGATGATTATACCAACCAACACTTAAACCTCTAAATTCTTTTAAATAATTGAAGACTTAATGCTTTCCTTCGTCTTTCTAACAATCATCTTTAGTTTTCCCAGGAGGTCCAAGTAATTCTAACTGATTCTTTCCCCCATCATATACACTATGAATATTCATGGTAAAAAGAGAACTATTAAAATATAGCATGAATTATTTACTGCTGCCCAAAGCTGCATTAACTTCGTGGAATATTTCTAATTCACCAAGGCTTTGAACATCCACCTGAGGTCAGTTATGCATTCATGGTACATGATTCTAAAAATAATATTCTCCAAAGTGTACAATTTTCACTTGAAAAAGTCAATATAAATCTAACTGTAATGAATAGTAAGATTGCGTTCAGGTCAGAAAAAGTATTTCTTTTCTCTCTGAAGGTTTGGCATAAATGGTGACTTCTGGACACAAGTCTTTTAGAGGGAAACAAAGTACTTGGTCCTCACACCCATGATTTTTCACAGCAATTATGAAAGGCAGGAATTATGTTCCAACCTGACGTTTTGATAGCACTAATGTCACATCACAACATGGTGGGAAAACACCAGTGGGGCCAGAGAAAGAGCTTTATAAAACACAATTAAGGAAATTTTGTTTCCCTTGGTTTCCAGCCAGAACACAAAATTAAGACTATGCAAGAAATCTTCTCTTCCTTCTAGAGCTAGTGTGGGGCAGTGAAAAGAACACACCTAAAGCAGACTCATTTATGTAACTTTGTACACATTAATGAATGTCTCCAAATACTCAATTTCATCTGTAAAACACCTACATCCTATGGATGTTAGGTATATGAGGTGGATTAATATGTGTTAATCACTTAATAGACTTCCTGTTTAGGAATCACACATTTGGGTTCAAATCACCAGTTTGCTTCTTGTGCATTTTGGTAACTTAGGGGAAGTTAATCTATCTCAACTCCAATTTTATCAGCTGTGAAATGAGGTTAATAACATCATCACTTGATGTGGTATTTGGAGGTGCGCATTAGGGTCTCTGTGTGTATTTATATGTAATGCTTAGCATACATATATATATATGTGTATGTTTAGTACAGTGAATAGCATACCATAGCACTCAATTCAGGTTTGCTTTTATTCCATATAGATTGTCAGCTGGTAATTATCATTCTTTTTTTTTTTCCTTATGATTTATCTGGTGATAATGAGATTAAATGACTGGATTGGCATTTAAGATTTCAGTTTTAGGAGGAAAAGTAGTTGTTTTCTGCGATAAGTTAATAACGAATATGGGGGAAGATATACAATAATTATTTAGGATGAATATTTGAAATTTCTACTTTAACTTACTTTATAGTAATAGCTATTCTGGGTTATTGAATAATTATACAAATATGTACCTTAGTCTTTAAGAGACAATAAAAAATATGGATACTGGTTTTGAACTTTTTATAAGGCTAGATTATAGGAAAAGCCTATGACAAATGGCATTCATTGCTAATTCCTTAGCTGATCTGTTTTATGGGGAAAAAAAGGAAAATTGTATATATAGCACTTTTGTGGCAATATTACCAAATCAACTACAGGTATGCATTCAGAGGAATGAGGCATAAAATCCAACTTACTTATTCATTCATTCCAAAACTACTCACTGAGTGGCTACCACGTATGAGTCAGATACTTTTGTAAACTCAGCATATAGCATTGAACAAGACAAAGATCTTTGCCTTTAGAGATTTTCCTAAAAAAAAACAATAAACAAGATAAATAATGAAAGATAGTGTAGGTTAGATAGATTTAAATTAATTAGGAGACAAATATAGCAAGAATGGTTGATAAAATGTGACACAGCAGAGGAAGGCTGAAATATTTATTTATTTATTTATTTATTTATTTATTTATTTATTTATTTATTTATGTTTCTTTATTATTGAGGGAGAGAGGGAGACAGAGTGCAAGTTGGGGAGCGGAAGAGAGAGAGAGAGAGACAGAGACAGAGACAGAATCTGAAGCAGGCTCCAGGCTCTTAACTGTCAGCACAGAGCCTGATGTAAGGCTCCAATTCACTGAACCACTGAACCAGACTGAACCGACTGAGTCACCCAGGTGCCCCAGGCTCAAATCTTAAATAGGGGTGCTGGGAAAACCATGCGACAAGTTGACATTTGACAGAGACCCGAAAGAGGTAAGGGAGTGAATGATGTAAATCTCAGAGAAGTGCACTCCAGGTAGAAAGAGAGTTGCAAATGCTAAATCTGCATGGAGAGTGGGTCTGATGCATTGGAGATAGTGACCGTTCCTAAAGAATATATTTAGGACTGTCAGCCTTTGCTATCTGCCCAGCTTAATCAGTAGCTGGTATTGGAAGGTATTGGAAGCTTCAGTTTGGAAATTACGGTTAACCACAGGAAATAACCTGCCAAGAGCTGAGCTCACATGTGGGCCCTTTCCTTCAGCAGCCCCAAGGGATTCCTTTCTTCCTCCCTCCCTCCTTCCCTCCCTTCCTTCCTTTCCTTTCCTTTCCTTCCTTCCTTCCTTCCTTCCTTCCTTCCTTCCTTCCTTCCTTTGGTTGTTTTTTTTTTCTGCTGTTTAATTGCCATTTAGGCATACAGAGATCCTACTACCAAAAACAGATGAGGCATCATGTTCATGAGATTCTCATATTGTTTATAGGATCCTCCTTTTCACACATCAAGAATATTGCCTTTTTTATGGGAGGGAAGTATGAAAAAGAAATAGAAATAGAAATAGCTGGCAGGTGCCAAGGAAGTGAGATTGTTTGAAAGCTATTTCAACTTGTTATTAATGTAGTGATACAAGGATTATTCGATATAGTCTTATGTGGCCTTAACATAAAGAAGGAAAAAGAAATGAACATTTTATCTTATATAGAGTAAAATAGCTCACAAAACTGCAAAACAACAGAGAAGTGTTATCAGTGCAAGGGGACTGCCTTACAGGGAAAATGTTCTATTAAGAAATTTTTCTGATATTATTACATTTAATATCCCACTTAATATGTTCCAAAACTTCCCATTCTTTACCCCATATACTAAATGATCTGCATGATACAGAAGTTTCAAATATGTTTCTTTAGAGAAAGTCCAAAGAGAAAGTCCAAGTTGAAATATAATGTTTGGTTAAAAGCTTTGGAAAGATAGAAATAAAAACTGTTGTGGCTCTCTCTGGGTGGTGGCATGGGGAATGGTTTTCTTCCTCTGTGTCTTTCTTGTCAAATGTCTTCATAATGAATGTTTTCAAAAAGTGTGAAAACAAATAATTCAAAAAGGTTTATGTCAGAAACGTGAGTGTTTAAGCAAGATTTAAATGTAAAGACAAAATTAAAGTCTTCTGCATTCTTCCAGTCCAACTAGTATTCAGCTTGCGCTTTTTTTGTTCACAGCCTTTGAAGGTTATGAC
Organism: Panthera tigris; assembly: GCF_018350195.1. Classification (NCBI taxonomy): domain Eukaryota; kingdom Metazoa; phylum Chordata; class Mammalia; order Carnivora; family Felidae; genus Panthera; species Panthera tigris. The sequence goes on along the minus strand of NC_056668.1, from coordinate 39,059,091 downwards.
TTTACCATAAAATACCGATAATAATAATTGTCATAACAACAGCAATCTCATTGGGTTCTAGCAGACTCCAGCCGGGTTACTTGAAAGCGAATGGAAGCAATGCCTGGCTTGTGCAATTTAACCGATCCGTTCAGGAACCATTGTTACCATTGCAACAAGCAGATGTCACTGCAGACTGTGTGAAAATGTCAGAGAAAATGAAGAAAATCCAAGTAGTGGTAGAAATGAAATCTCACCCTTAAAGTGTGTTCTTTCCCACCCTGAAGATTGTCAATTTGAAGACTCTTTTGTTCGTTTGCAGCATTTACTCTGACTGCAACTCATAGTCTGAAAATATTTCCATTTATCTCCACCTGGAATCACAGCGTCCCTTCTCAGGCTCATTAGGCGCTGAGGGGTCTCACCAAAGCACAGTAACTGTAGAGTCTGATAAAAGGAGCTTGAAACCTGTTCAGGTGCCCAGGGATCCACAGGGGTGGGGATGGGACTGAAAAGGGGGAAAGTTATTAAGTTGCAGAACTGAGTATGACATATCATTTTCTGGATAGATGGGTAGAGTAATGCATGTGCTGATCTCAGCTCTGCAGGAATAAAGTACTTTGAGTCCAATCTGTTTTTCACTACCACTACAAACAAGCCTTCTAAGGACTTTTTCATTAAAAGTAAAAGCCAACAATCTCTGAGCTTAAGCTTGGAATTTGAGAGTGCAATCCTCTAAAATCAGACACTTTATAATACCGGAGTGGAATCCTCTTTCTGGGACTAATTTTCTATCCACTCAGAGTGGAGAGTATTTAAGTTTCTACAGTGAAACACTACTATCTGGAAATAGACTCCTATTTCTTTTTTCAAGTAAAAAGACCTTAATAAAATGTCCCTAGGGTACATATTCTTTAAATTATAATTTTAGAACTAAAACCAATCTATAATATATGCATGAATCATTCATGTTAATTTATTTTATCAATAACTAATTTGATCTCATAAAATACAATTTAGGCATAATCATAATCAGGATACCTGTGCGCACCACATCTGTCAATTTATCTTATTATGGGAACTCTGATCAAATTTTGATGGTGCTAAAAATGTCGTAAATAATAAGTCTGGAATGAAAGCAAAATAAGATCTGAAGACAGGTGAAATACAAAACTACAGCACATTGAGGCATTTATACAGTTCGTGGAAGGTGAAGTTACAGAAATCTGGGTGGGGGGGGAGATTCATCTCCTTCCTATGAAATCATTTTTTTCATAATTTCATAAGACATTGATTAATTATAGATGCAATTTTTGTAAAAGCAATGCTCTCATAGAACACTTTACAGAGCAGTGCTGGAGAGAAAAAGCAGTAGAAAGCCCTGGAACCGGACTGTCAATTCCACTGTGCCCACTGTGGGTTCTTTCGGTGCTCATCCAATCTCTCAGCATCCTCTTTTGCAAAATGTACCTTAGGACTGCTTGGGAGATCACCTCCGATCGTGGGCGCACACACAATTTGCAAACTGTTGACACTTTAAAATGTTTAAATATGAATTACCGTATGTCTGGTCTTCGCCCCACTGAAAGAGAAAATAAATCTGTGTCTTACCAGTCACGTACTGGGTCAGAGAATGTACAATTTAGTCTACCTGCAGATATGAGAGTGCCGCCTTGAATGTTGTGGACCTCAAACTATAAAGAAGTTGTGTGCCCCTGTGTCATCTTCCAAGGGTAGAACAGTCTTCTCTTACTAGTGCCTGAATTCACTGCTTGTAGAGTTTAAAAAGAAAAAAAAAAAAGAAAGGAAGGAAGAAAGGAAGAAAGACAAGGCAAGGATTTTTCTATAGCGACTAAGAATGATAAGCCTGGTTTTATAATTAAGGGCTCTGATCGGCTTAGGTTTACTAAAACAAAGCATCTGAGTTAGGAGGAAGGAAAGATTTCTCTCTTATAATGAGGAAACCTATTCCCCAGAAAGGAGGGCAGAATGGGAATGAATATTTCTGATTTCTCAGTTTTTCCATCCTCCTTACCTCCCTTACCTTATAAATTAGCAGATTTGCATACATAAAATATACGTCAAAAAACTCAATAAAAACATGGTTTAAAAATATGCAGCTAATTATATGAGAATGTTCATTTCTTTTCCCTATAAGGCAAATGAATATTTATCAAGTTAAATTCCAAGATACTTATTATCTCGCTTGCATTTTGAATATAATTACATTGGAAGGCAATTGTTCTGATGGGTGTAGGCAGAGATTAAAAGATTTGTATGCACTTCTTAAAAATGCAAAATAATCATAGTTTTTTTTTTAATCATTAACAAAGTAGCTCAACCCTTCCCTTCAGCTGAAAAATAAGTTAGCATTAAAGCGTAACGGTTCTAAAGATATTACACAATAAATGAAAATGGCCGAATAAAATCTAGGTTGCAATTAGTTTTTGGAAGCTAAATTTATAAACACTAGAAAAAAGTGCCTGGGATATTTAAAGGAGCTATTAAACTTGCTATTTTAAAGTTCAGATTTAAAAATAACTGCTCTTAAATTATTCCACTAATGCATCATCTAGATAAATAATATCAAAATGAATAAATTTATGAAATAGCAAATAAGTCATAATTGTCTTTAATGAAATTTAATCATGCTTGGGCAAAAATATCAAAGTTTCATATATTCACATGCATGTAAATTCTAGACTCATAGACGTTTTCTCACACTGTACTTTATAATATCAAAATGAAGTTATCCACACACATACCTTATTTTCCCCTCTGTATCTATATTTCAGAAGATATGGATTATGTATTATATTTCTTTTATTTATTTATTGATTTATTGACTTTATCAAAAGTGTCTTAAAGCTAATTTGTATCCAATAAAAATGTTAACTGCTAGCAACAGAAAAAATGGGATAGAAAACTTGAAAGATTATAACACAAATTATGTAGGACAGTGGATTTAATTATACTACAGAACAAATAGCTGATCTATTATGTATGCTTTGTCACATAGAAAGTCTATCTTATTATGTTCTTGTTCTCTGATATATCTGCCTGCTATCACAAATATTGTTAATGTCTTTCCAGATTAAACACAGAGCCTAGAAAATAATGAAAACTGTTCAACTCCAAGTGTACTGAGCTTACTTTCAGGTCCGACCAAAACACTTTGATAATTTTAAGTAGCAAAGCTGAAATGTTGGGTGGTGATATTGGACCAAAACTCCTAACAGCAACCACCACTGAAGTAGTGGAACATTCAAAGCCTTAAAAAGGCTGGATAAATTTCAACTGAGATTAGCTCTAGAGAACTGTATGCTCAAATAGGAATAGAAATACATTACTGCTTAGAAATGAGTTATGCATTTTTATAAAAATACTGTATGTACATGTAGTTTGGTTTGAACTAGGGGAAATGAAAACAATCTCTTGGACTCTGGAGCCCTTTTATGAAATTTCTAATTAATTTTGATAAATCCCTTTTAATATGGCAAGGAGTTCCACTTGGGTTTATCAATTTAAGAGTTATACTTGCACTCAGTGGACCATAATCTGCCCTAAGCTAGTTATGCATAACACCTGCTAAAGTTAATAGACATTCCACATGAGTAGCTGATTTTGCCAGAGAGTCATGTGGAATTAACTAATAATGAAATTTGGCTGACAATATCTTTAATATTTTCATTTAAAGAGTATTTATTACCTTGCATGGCCTCCTTATATAATTAACTAGTTTTGATGTGCACTCACCATATTTCAGATGTGTCATCATTATTTTTCTCTGATCCTATATAATCAGGCAAAGAAAATATTTTTAAAGTTTTTGTCTCCCAATATTCATTACAGATGATTCAGTGGCATATTATTACACACATACACATAGAATGTATGTTTAAGAAAACTTGTAAAAAGGACAGATAATATCTTATTTTTGAAAATCCTTATAGAATCTCATAGACTGAATGCGCTTCCCTCTTTAAAAGAAACATCATTATTGATTTAGTGATGACTACTGTACTAAAATTTTAAAAACTTGGTTAAAAAAAAGATACACAGAATGTCAGGTATGACTACTCTCCATTCAGTCACTCTTCCCAGACTAGTTTCGTTTTCTGTGTTCACATTTTAATCCACATTGTTTGCTCTTCTTGGAAGAAGATTCTTTATTAATCTCTGTCAAACAGAATCTTTAGTTCCTACCTCACATTAAAAAAAAATTCTTCTTAATGTGTATTTATTCATTCATTTATTTTTGGAGAGAGAGAAAGAGTATGAGCAGGGAGGCACAGAGAGCGAGGGAGACATGGAATCCAAAGCAGGCTCCAGGCTCTGAGCCCTCAGCCCGAGGCCCCACGTGGGGCTCGAAATCATGAAACGTGAGATCACGACCTGAGCCCAAGTCAGAGACCTCACTGACTGAGCCACCCCCGCACCCTTACCTCACGTTTTGAGTGCAGTCTTTCCTAACCCACAGAGATTACTCTATCAAATTGTTCCATTTCTTATTACGCGTATGTCTCTCATCACAAACTAAGATTGTGTTCCATGTTTGTGTACCGTTTTCTTATTAAGACCGAAAGGTCCTGAAGTACCAGAGGAGTTTGTACAGTTAGGCTTTCTTTTTAGGCTCTTATGCAGTGACATATGCATGTGCCCAGTACGTCTTTAGAGATGGATTAATGAGAAGTGATGTTTTATATTGACACAAAATGAATCACTATGAATGTGAGTCCCAGATAAGATATTAGCGTGATGAACTTGCCCTGGCTAGCAATACCAAGCACCATTTTCCTGCATAAGCATAATTCCTATAGGGCGGAGAATACTACCAGGATATTCACAGTGTATCACTCATTTCTTGCAAACAAAACTATTTACTAAGAGATCTATTTTGTATTATTTCTACTACTACAGTCCAGTGATTTCAAATGGAGATTTGCCAGATATTATTTTTGCATCACCTCTTAGAATCCGTGTTGGTGCCATTTTATTTTATAATCATCAGTATTGATTTTGTACGTATGCTATATACTCAACACATTAAAGGCAAAAATGAAATAAGAGTAGTAATCATTCTTCCCACGTCCCACGCCGATTTTCAACTTGTTTGGTAAGAGAGAAATATTAACATCTAAGGAAATGTTACAATTATCCGAAGCAAAATGATAGTAGAGAGTCGTGCATGGGTGTATAAGTAGTTTAGGGAAATGATGTTATATGCCAAGACAGAAAAGAAAAAGATTTTTAAAAAGGCATATTAGATTTCAGATACAGATGAGGGATCTGAATAGAAATATCCTAGGCAGATGTTACACAGCCTCTGAAGAGAGGATTATATCAGTGGGGATACAAATCGGAGAGTCATCAGCATATTGGTGATAGTTAAATCCACTTGAACATACACACTACCAGAATAAATGTAATTGAAGAAGATGAAAGAGTCAAGCACTGAAAGTGGTGGGACAACCTCTCTCAACAAGAAAGACAGGACTTAAGAAAAAGAAACCTAAGCTCAGAGAACCAGCAGAGAATACAGACCCAAAAATTGATAAAGAATTTCAAAGACACTGGTCAGCAGATATTCTCGGTTCTGTCAATAGCCCTGTCCCACTTTCTCTTTGCTATCTTTTTAACTTCTGTCCCTTCAACCACCACATATAAGTTATCTTCATCCCGGCTCTCTCTTCTGACTTCTGGGCCTTCATGACCAGGCACCTTTATGAAATCTTGTGTTGGACTTCATAAGACGTCAAACTTTGGTGCTCTTATTAGTTGGGACAAAGATCGCTAGGCCTCCCTTGTTCCTCAGTAATAACATATTCGGAATATATCTGGACACGTAACCAACAAGAATAAGGTCTACCTTCCCCAGTCCCTCTACTAGAGAATTTTAGCCTTGTGACTAAGTGTAGGACAATGGGATGGAAGAAGAAATTCTGTGTGACTTCCTGGAAATGTCTTTAAACAGCATAGGCCAGCCTTACCTTACCTTATTTTTTTTTCCCTTCCAGCTAGCTGAAATGCACATTTTATAGCTGGACATGAAGCTAGATAAAATATGCTCGATTATGAGATAGATCTGGGAGCTTAGGACATGCAAACAGAGCAACAAAATCAAAGGAGTCTTCATCTCCCATCCGTGTGAAAAACCTAGCCAGCCATGGCGATATAATTGGACTTTTTTGTGAAACAAGCTCTTGTCTTATTTAAATCACTATTATGTGGAACTTTCTGTCACTACCACCAAAAATAAGTCTAACTAATACAGTAGATTTATCACAAATCTCTTTTTACTCTTGTAATTCCCTGTTTTGCAAATGGCTTTGCCAGCAATCTAGGCACTGAAAACAATCTTTTCTTTCTTCCTCTCCCCTCATTACACCGACACAGGTACAGTCTCTCCTGCCATTGCCTTAGACATGCTCTTGTCATTTCTTGCCAGGATAATTTCAAAATCTGTTGCTTCCCATTTCCAGTTTTATTTCCTCTGAATCCAATGTCTGTGCTTCACAACTAGAGTGATCTTTTTACAAATTAAAAGTCTTATCTTGTCATTCCTTTGCTTAAATTCATTTAATGAATTCGTTTAACAATTCTTCCTGATCTGCCTCATGCCTGCTGTCTACCTCTGTAATCTCATTATTTTCCCTATGATCCAACCATGTTGAATCTCATATAGAAACTCACTTCGCTTTTCTTACTCACTCATGCTTTCTTAGGAGCTATTTATTTCCTTTGTGTGAAACTTGCTTTCTCTCTCTGTTATTTAGCAAACTTCTGCTTGCCCTCAAGTCTGTGCGTAACAATCTCTGCCTCTTAGAGGCTTTTATAAAGACTGGTCCTTTATTCATTTCCTGATACCCCATGACAGTCTGGGTGAAGTTCCTGTTCAACGTGATCTCATTTCTCTACACACACCCTATTGAAGGAACTATCACAGTGTAAAAAATTGGTTACTCCTCCATCTGCCCCATTACTTTCTATGATTTTTTAGAACAGGAACTTGTCTTTCATTTCTGATTACCAGTGTCTAACAGTGCTGAACATTCATTCATTCACTCACTCAGCTGATATTTATTAAACAAAGCCTTGAATATGTGAAAGATTGTAAGAATTCAGCAATTACTATCCAGTTTGAACATTAGAGATCACGTTGAATCTTAGAGGTAAAACATATTGTTATACATGAAGTAGAAGCTATGGAATCTGTTATGAGCAAACATTGGAGATATTGCAGATTCAGTTCCAGACCAGTGCAATATTGCAATAAAGCAAGTCAAATGATTTTTTTTTTTTTTTGGTTTCCCAGGGCAAACAAGTGTTTACACTATATGTAGTCTATTAAGTGTTCAATAGTATTATGTCTAAAAAAACAATGTGCATCACTTTAATTAAAAATATTCCTGAAAAATACCAACCATCATGTGATGTTTCAGTGAGTTGTAATATTTTAGCTAGTCAGGGTCTTGGCTTGATGTTGCTGACGGGGGTGTGGCTGTTGAAGGTTGAGGTGGCTGTGGCAATTTCTTAAAATAAGACAAAAATAAAGTTTGCCACATCAATTGACTCTTCCTCTTATGAACAATTTCTCTGTTGCATGTGATGCAGTTTGATAGCATTTTACCCACAGTAGAACTTCTTTCAGATTTGGGAGTCAATTCTCCAAACCCTACCACTGCTTGATCAACTAAGCTTATGTAATATTCTAAATCCTTTGCTGTCATTTCAACCATCTTCACATCATCTTTACCAGGAGTAGATTCCATATCAAGAAATCATTTTTTTTGGCTTATCTTTAAGAAGGGACCCTCATCCATACATGTTTTATCATGAGATTATAGCAATTCAGTCACACCTGCAGGTTTCGCTTCTAATTCTGCTTGCTCTTTCTACCTAAGCTACTATCTGAAGCATCTGCAGCTATTTTCTCCACTGAAGTCATGAACCCCTCGAAGCTGTCCCAGGAGGATTGGAATCAACTTCTTCCAAACTCCTCTTCCTGTAAGTCACAAATGTTCTTCATGGCATCTAGAATGGTGAATCCTTTACAGAAGGTTTTCAATTTACTTCTCCCAGATCCATCAGAGGAATCACTATCTATGGCAGCTATAGCCTTGCCAAATGTATTTCTTAAGTAATACTTGAAGATCAAAACGTCTCCTTGATCCATAGGCTGCAGAATGGATGTTGTATCAATAGCCACAAAAACGACATTCATTCCTTTGCACATCTCATTCAGAGCTCTTGGGTGACCAGGTGCATTATCAATAAGCAGGAATATTTTGAAAGGAATGTTTTTTGTTTGTTTTTGTTTCCTTTTTGTTTGTTTTGTTTTTGTTTTTGTTTTTAATAAGAAGTAGGTCTCAACAGTGGGCTTAACATATTCAATAAACCAATAAACCATGTAGAGAGATGTATGGTCATCCAGGCTTTGTTGTTGCATTGATAGAGCATAGGCAGAGTAGACTGAGCATAATTCTTAAAGGACGTAAGATTTTTGGAATGGTAAATGAATATTGACTTCAACTTAAAGTCACCAGCTGCATTAGCCTCTAAAAAGAGAGTCAGTCTGTCCTTTGAAACTTTGAAGCCAGGCATTGACTTATCTCTAGCTATTGGGGTCATAGATGACGTCTTCTTTCGGTAGAAGGCTATTTGGTCTACATTGAAAAAAACTGTTGTTTAGTGAACCACCTTCATCTTACCTAATCTTCTGAAAACTTGCTGCAGTTTCTACTTGCCACTTCATCTTGAACTTCTATATTATGGAGACAGTTTCTTTTCCTAACTTTTATGAACCAACTTCTACTAGGTTCATACTTTTCTTCTGCAGTTTTCTTAACTCTCTCAGCCTTTACAGAATTGGGTAGAGTTAGGGCTTTGCTCTGGATTAGGCTTTGGTTTAAGGGAATGATGTGGCAGGTTTGATCTTCTACCCAGACCACTAAAACTTTCTCCATGTCAACAATAAAGCTATTTTGCGTTCTTATCATTTGTATGTTCACTGGAGTTACACTTTTTTTTTTCCTTCAAAAACTTTTCCTTTGCTCTCACAACTTGGCTAACTGGTACAAGAGGCCTAGCCTTTGGCCTATCTCAACTTTGGACATACCTCCTTCACTAATCTTAGTCATTTCTAGCTTTTGATTTAAAGTGAGAGACATGTGACTCTTCCTTTCACTTGAAAACTTAGAGGCCATCATAGTTATTAACTGGCCTAATTTCAATTTTGTTATGTGCTAAGGAATAGGGAGGCCCACGAAGAGGGAGAGAGATAGGGTGATGGCTGGTAGGTGGAGCAGTCAAAATACACACATTTGTTGATAAAGTTCACTGTCTTATTATGAGCATGTCATGTGATACTCCAAAATAATTAGAATAGTAATATCAAAGATCATTGATCACAGACCACCATAACAAACATAATAATAGTAAAAAGTTTAAAATGTTGTGAGAATTACCAAAATGTGACATAGAAACATGAAGTAGGCAAATACTATTGGAAGAATGGCACTGATAGATTTCTCTCATTCAGGGTTGTCACAAACAAATGAGGTATGCCTGTACAAAAATAAGACTCAAATAGGTTATGACCTGTTCAAGTTTATTAGTTAGTAAGCTCATACTTAGTAGTATGCATACATGAGATGCTATATATATGTGTGTATGTGTGTATATATATATATATATATATATATATATATATATATATATGAATTCAAAAACCTGAAGACTAATGGATGTGGAGTGAAAATTACCAGGAATAATATACCAATAATTATTTGATCAACTTCATTAAAAACCCATAGCATTCTTTTAAATGATGTTTTTTCCATATAAATAAAACTTTAAAAAACCTATCTCAGTGATATTCTAATCACTGTACGTGTGAAACCATCCATGCTTAGACTGAGAATTTAAGCAGTCCAAATAATTGTGTATATATATGTACTTGTTTCAATCATTTTTAAGCTGCTTAATTTAATCTTTATTCCATCCCTAGATTTGAGGAGGATAAAGTCTTTTAATTTAGCTTGAACCTTTTCTTAGTATCAGAAATATTTAGGGTTTATAAAGAAGTGTGCATGTCAAGTGATGTAGAAGGTTTTCTTGTATGGCAAAAAATCTGTTTGTTACGGCCTTACATTTACATCTATGTACATGGCCCAGCATTGGTCCTTGGGACTTGAGGGCATTCTAGTGTCAAGAGCCCTTCAAGATCTTTCTACTTAGCCTTTAATCTTTTCTCTAGATGGAGATATTTGACTACTTCTAACTTAATAAGAATGTTGGATTTGGTTTACTTTATAGTTCTTCCAATTAACTTTCTGAGTGCTTTTTTTTGGGGGGGGGAGCCTTTAATCTTGTCTAAACTTGTGGGAAAGTAGAGGAAGAAAAATGCTTTAAAAATATATTACAATTGCTTTAAAAATGTATTACAATTAACTGTCAGTATACTTAAATCATCTCATACTTTAACTATATGGAACTTAGTTTAATTATGTGATTTATAACATAGCTTCTAAATGAGCATCATTTTATTATCAATTGGCTAGAGTTTGAAATGAAGGAAAGTTCTATACTGAGACCAATAGAAAGAAAGTTATAATAGTCTCAAGTTCAAATACAATATTTCTTTGATATCTCTACATTCCTCCCCCCCAAAAAATAATGCAGATTTAAGGCAATCCCATTAATCAGGTATCCTTTACTTTCTGAAAGTTTGTGTTATGCCACTTTGCTTAATGAAAGACCCGTACATTAGTACCTATTTTTGACAACCTAAAGAAATCTGAAGAGGATTTTCACTTTTATGGAAAAAGTCATACTGTACTAATGCAGGTATCTTCACAAAATGAAAATCCTCCTCAGATTTCTTTAGGTTATCAAAAACAAGTAATAATGTAGGTCTTTCATAAAAGCAAAGTGGCGTAATGTGAACTTTCAGAAAGTGGGAGATTCTCTCTGGTTTCTGCCATTTTGGCTTACAAAAAGTTTTATAGGAATAATCTACTTTTGGATAATGGGGAAAGCCTGTGTTTTTCTTTTTAAGGCCTACATGTAGATATATGAATGTATAAATATTTATATTCTCTTTTGAAAGATTAAGAGTTAGAGTTACAGTTGACATTTATCTTTGTTATCCGTAAACCAGAGTAATCTGAAGCCTACATCACAGTGTTGTCACTTACCTATGTCAACTTCATTCACTTTTTATAACCACTAATTCGTATAGTACTCCATTGTTCTGGGAATATCAAAGCAAGTTTCACAATATTTTACAGAACTTGTTTGATACAGAAAGGGTTTATATCATTATATATTTGTTTCCAGGGACATCAAAATACATCTAATGAATTATATGTCAGGACTTTTAGAAAATAACTATTTTATTTCTTGAATTATTTTAACTCTTTCTTAAAATAGTTATAAATTAAATGCCAATTTAATTACCAGAGCATTTAACTTATTGGAGGTAGCTCAAAAAAAAAGTATATAAGTTAATAAAAATCAATAGGATTAGTAGCTTCAGGAATAGAATAATTATTTCTGCTGTAAATAGAAATGCCTAGTCTTTTATGAAAAAAATTACATCAACATTTTAATATATTTTTCAGAGAAAATAAATGCAAATACACAGCTTTCAAAACAAAGAATGAAGTCAGTACCAGAGATGTGCTGATGCTAGGGAGCCCAGTGAATTTTGCCATATTGTATCTAGCCCAAAACAGGATATGCATCCTCACTTTGGTAAGCAGTTGCCAGGTCTTACAATTTTACTCTATGGAGCTGTCCCACCAATGAAAAGTGACTTGTAAAGCTCTGCTTGTAGGCCAGGTGAATGACAAAGACATTTGACATCTATCAAAGCCATGTATGGGAGAAATAAATCACTGATGAGAAATTGAAGTCTAGTCCTGTGTTATGCAGAGTTGTAGGTTCCAAATTAATACTACAGTATGGTGCAGAAACACAAGCCAAGAAATTAACATAAAACAGAACATTGACATCCCTAGGGTTCTTGAGGAAGTAAACAAAATCATCTGTCCAAAACCTTTCACAACTCAGGGAGAACAGCATTCTCACAGAAAACAGGTCTCATTGAACAATAGCTAACAATATCACTTAGGAAAAAAGATGACAAAAGCAAATAGGTAACCAAAAAAATGAAAGGAAAGGTAGTTAAGGAAAATAGAAAAAAAAATTAAGATTTGCCTCCACAGAATTGGAAATGATGGAACAATTTGAAAAATGTTATAGATATGTATATATGTTTTAGATGATTCGAGATATAAAATAAGATACATGAATCAATAGAAAGAATAGGAGGGGCGCCTGGGTGGCTCGGTCGGTTAAGCGTCTGACTTCGGCTCAGGTCATGATCTCACGGTCCGTGGGTTCAAGCCCCGCATCGGGCTCTGTGCTGACAGCTTAGAGCCTGGAGCCTGTTTTGGATTCTGTGTCTCCCTCTCTCTGTGACCCTCCCCCGTTCATGCTCTGTCTCTCTCTGTCTCAAAAATAAATAAACGTTAAAAAAAATTAAAAAATAAAATAGGAGAGCATGAAATAAAACAAGTAGCTTTGAAAAAAACTAAGCAGAAAGGTAAATTATATTTTAGAAACAATGTTGTCATTGTAATAAAAAAAACCCAGCGAGTTAATTATAATGAAAAAATTAATTAATGTCCTCAATGGCCATATCATCTGTAATTAAATACAGGGAGATATAGTTATGAAAAATATTCAGGAAGGATTAAAAATCCAATGATCAAAGAAGGAAAAAGGTCTACTACATCTTTCTTGGAACTTCTAAGCAGAGACAAAGGGCGGAGAGAAGTAATATTTAAAGATGTTATTTCTCATAATTTTAAATGCTTAAAGAAAGAAACATAGATTCAAATGTGAGTGGCACAGCCTTCACCCAAACATTTAAATAAAAATCAATCTACATCTCATCATGTAAGGAAGAAGTTCAAATATAAAAGAGCACTCTCAAAAACAACATTAGGAAAAAGGTGGATTTTCTAAGAGACTGGGAATTTGACATAAGGTAGACATCAATAACAAGAAATGACAAAAGAAAATAAAATATCCTGTGAAAAGGAAACATATGTCAATCTACAATGTGAAATTCTGTGATTCACTCACAAATGAAGATTAAGTAAGGTATTTTCAAAAAACATAGCATGATATAATTTGAATTTTAGGAGACTCTAAAGTGACTAAATTTATTTCATAATCAAGTACAGTGTGTTTTCTCTATTTGATATGAATTACTTGAGCTTAGAAATTTTCTTGTCTATATATCTCCATAGTGCTCACTAACTCCTGAATGAATAAATTAATGAATGAACAGATGCTTAAAAAGTGAATGCATAGATATATTATGGTAAAACTGTATGCCCAACAGCTAGTAGTATGATTCCTTGTGATGGATATTTTTAATGTTTTTTTTTTTTTGGGAGAGAGAGAGAGAGAATGAGTGCACATGTGCACACATGCATGAGTGGGTGAGAGTCAGAGAGAGAGAATCTTAAGCAGGATCCATATCCAATGCAGAACTGCCTTCAGGGCTTGATCTCACAACCATGAGATCATGACCTTAGTGGAAACTAAGAGTCGATGCTTAACTGAGCCACCCAGGCGCCCATGATGGATTGTTTGCGAAGGATTTATTTTTAATATATTTCATTACCTCTCTTAACTTCTCATTCTTATTTCTTAATATTTAAACTTGGTTTTAGTTTTAATTTACATTAAATTACTAAATTTATTCATTAAATATTTCCCTTGGCTACTCTAGCTTTTGACCCAGACATCATTTTTATCTCATGACATGATTATATAACATTTTAAAAGAGTATTAAAAACTTTCAATAAGAAATGCAGTACGGGGTGCCTGGGTGGCTCAGTCGGTTAAGCGTCCGACTTCGGCCCAGGTCATGATCTCGTGAATTCGGGCCCCACGTCAGGCTCTGTGCTGACAGCTTGGAGCCTGGAACCTGCTCTGGATTCTGTGTCTCCCTCTCTCTCTGCCCCTCCCCAGCTCATGCTCACACTCTGTCTCTGTCAAAAAAAAAAAAAAATGAAATGCAGTATGATTTGCCCACAGTGAATATTTGATAAAAATATTCAGTTCAATTTTGCTTGATAGAATTTCCAGGTAAAATTACTGCATGGTTATTCTCATAAACTATTCTAAATTTGGAAAAGCTGGATTTTAGCCAGGTCTAATGTGTCACTCTCTCTTTATCATGACTCTCTGGGTGGCACACCTATTCACAGAGATCCAGACTCACACTCAAACTCTGTAGGGGCCAAAGAAGTCCTATGAATGAGTGAAACAGGCTGGCTATAAAGTATGCTTTCTTTGCCTATTCTTTACTTTTATTATGAGAGAAATAGACTCTCAAATTTTTCTCGGGACACATGGCCTTCTTGGCTCACCCTTTATTTCTCCACTCTTGAAGATATACTTCTTTGCTGTATAAAAATGTAAAGGTAAGAAAAATGATCACAAATAACCATTGACACAGAGCCACTGTTTCAGCAAACACTGGAAGTAGTAGGAACTCAGAGAAGGTACATGCTGCATCTAAAGGAGGCGACTACTATTCAGCTTGAATAGAGTGAGAGAATTACAAGAATGCAGACACAGATTCCAGTTATGCAGAGAAGCCAGAAACCTGAATGTGGAAATGTTGATAGGACCCAATAAAAACATATTTGTTGACTTACAGTTTGCACCCTTAGCATATCCTATACTGGCCTAGGTCCTGGCAACTCCCGCCCATGCTGTTTTGTGTTTTCCTTGCTGTGATAATCACATTAATGCCCACTCCCTCCACCAACAATGCCCACATCTTAATCCTTAGAATCTGTGAATATGTTATATTACGTGGAAAGGGGCATTAAGGTGGCAAATGCAATCCAGTTTACTAGTCAGGTGATTATCAGGATCCAATGTAATCCCAGGGTCCTAAATATGGAATAGGGAGAAAGAAGAGTCAGTGTAGAGATTTGGGAATCAAATGGCCATTTGTGTCTTTGAGATGGAACGGTGTCATGACCTAAAGAATGCAGGAAACCTCTAGGAACTAGAAAGGGCAAGAAAATGAATTCTCTCTGACAGCCTCTAGATCCTTGGTTTTAGATTGGTGAGATCCATTTCAGTCTTCTGACGTCCAGAGCTATAAGATAATAAATTTGTATTCTTTTAAACCACTACATTTGTGGTAATTTTTACAGTAGCAATACAAAACAAATACATTCACTGACATAAATTTAATGTCCAGTGATTGACTTATCCTGACAACTGACTTTTTCATGTGTTCCATCTGTTAGTCTGCATTACTGGAAGTTGACCTGACCAATTAGACATTTCTTTTTTACCTACTCATGTGGACCTAAGTTATCTGAGATGGTTTGGTGTTGAGTTTCACTTGGATTTTGATCTCACTTTTGCCACCTATAAAATGGCTACCTCATAGACTAACTGGAAAGGAAAATTTAGATATTGCATATAAAGCAAATACTTAGCACAGTGACTAATTCATAGTGCAATATAAAAAATCTAGGTAATGTTGTTTTGCTATTATTTTATCCTTAAATTTTCACATTTTTTTAAAGGTGATGTAAGTCCTTAGTTACTACTCTGCTGTCTCATTCTGGAATACCATTGTTAGTCCTTGACACAGCCTTTACTTTGTTTAATGACGTTCACATTCATCCCTTTCTTTCGTACTGATTTCTATTTATAGGCCATACTTAAATTCTTATTCTAGTATTGGCATATCTCAGCTCTATTCAAAGGAAGTCAGTCAAAGCAGTCAAAGGAAGCCCACATAGGACACATTTACATTTTCTGATGTTAAAGATCAGAGCATTAAAAGTAATCTCATGAGTATGTTGTATAAAATTGAATAAAAGAAACCTCATTTAAAATGGAGTCAGTAGGCCAGAAAGGGCAATCTCATGCCTTACCACTCATGGATGTACCTTGCAATCCCAACAGGAAGAAGCCTACTTTAGTGCTGTAGCAGGAGAAAGAATTTCTCTTTGCCCAGCAACAAGCTTAGCCAATAAGAAAATACCATAACTCAGTCATGAGTTGAGAAACCATCATCACCCTGAACTCTTGCTTTCCCTCAGTGGACTTTCATTCAAAATAGCCTCTCTCAACTTTTATCTCTATAAAATAATGTTTCTCTCCTTTGATCTCCAGACTTGTTTTCGGTTTGTCATAGCTTGCATGTCCTGAAGTATAATTGATCTGTTATTCAGGATAAACCCATTTTACTGGTAAAATAACTGGCTCATTTACTTTTAAGATTGATAATAGAAACTTATGTACTCAGAATGATACAGAATGATATACAGTTCAACAATGTGTATATGATGGACAATCAGGAATCTGGATATTTTGCTTTCAAAATATCCAGTTTCAGTTCATTACTTGTTAATTTTATCTCTGTGACTCCAAATGTTTGACAACCCTTCATAAAATTTTTGACAAAATATGTATTAAGGTATCTAATATAAGAAGTAAAACCAGTCACTTACATTTTTTTCTATCTGATACTCCTTCAAAAAAAAAGTAGAAGTGATAAATAAGTAATAATAACAAGTATTTATTGAGTGCTTATATTTTTTCAGAATTACCGCTCTAAGAGTTTAGTTCATGTTAACTCATTTAATACTTATTTAATACTTATCTTTTTCAGAGGAGAAAGTAAATCACAGAGAGGTTAAGTACCTTATCCAAGGCCAAGATAGTAAATTATAAGTCCAATATTGGAACCCAGGCATACATTCAAGAGCTTGAACTTTTATTGTTTTTAAATATTTTATTTTTAAGTAATCTTTGCATCCAAAGTGGGACTTGAACCCACACCCCCAATATCAAGAGTTGCATGCTCCATCAACTGAGCCAGCCAGGTGCCCCTCAGAGCTAGAACTTTTGAATGTTATATAATTCTAATAATAACCTCAAAATAATATTTATTGAGTTATTATCGACTATTTGTGTTCCCTGTAAAGTTTAAAGGTTGAAATACTAAACCTCCCATGTGATAATATTAGGAGATTTGGGAGGTAATTCGGTCATGAAGGTGGAGCTCTCATGAATGGGATTAGTGCCCTTATAAAGAGACATAAGACAGCTGACTTCTCTCTCTTCTCTCTGCCATGTGAGGATACAATAAGAACATGGTTATCTGCAAACCAGGAAATGGGCCTTCATGAGACATGGGATCTGCCAGCACCTAAATCCTGAAGTTGCAAGTGCCCAGAACTATCAAAAATGGTTTGTTGTTTAAGCCATAGAGTCTATGGTAATTTGCTATAGCAACCCAAACTGACTAACACACAGGCATTGAAAGTGATTGCATCACACTGTCTACTGAGGTGTATGATTTTTATTTTTAGGCTTTTAAAAATAAGTCATCTCACCTAATTTTTATTTCAAGAGAAGTATAGAGGCTGTATATCACAGAGTTAAAGAACATCAAATTATGATGAAAATATTGAAATAGTATTATCATTATAAATAAGTAAAAAGAGAATAAGTAGACCAGAAAGCAGAACAAATACCTGACATAGTGGGGCCTTAGAATTTTATTAGCCTTTTTGAAAAATATTAAAAATGTAAGCCTAGAAGCTATTAAAAAAGCTTAACAGGGGGGCGCCTGGGTGGCTCAGTCGGTTGAGCGTCCGACTTGGGCTCAGGTCATGATCTCGCGGTTTTTGAGTTCGGGCCCGCATCGGGCTCTGTGCTGACAGCTCGGAGCCTGGAGCTGGCTTCTGATTCTGTGTCTCCCTATCCCTCTGCTTCTCCCCTGTTCATGCTCTCTCTCTCTCTCTAAAATAAATAAACATTAAAAAAAATTTAAAAAGGCTTAACAATACAGATGAACATAAAAAAAGTCAGGAATCCAGGAGACACCACCATTGGCTGACACCTTCATACATTTTCACTAACTACCTAGTAAATTTTTAAAAATAATTTTCCTTTTCTCTTTGAATAAGACACCAACATAATTTTGACTACAGATACTGTGAATAATTGGATATATTCATCAAAGACTCATTTCAGTTCTTGATTTTCTGTTTCATTATGCATAGTTTTCTACTAATTTCAAAACAGAAAATATATTTAAAATCCAAATTGACCAGAATCTAGGTAGGTTTCGTAGTTCAATCATATATAGGGTAAAATGTCTTTTATATATGTATAGTCACCAGTTGTCTGGAGAATCACCAAGAACAGCTATATATATGTACACATACACACGTACACACATTTTAAACATGACAGTCATCGTGTTGAGTTATGTAATGTTCCTAAATACAGATTTCTAAAAAAGTAAGATTTATCTTTGAGGTAATATTATACTGACTAATATAAAATTTGTAGAGCTATTTCCATGGAGAGATAATTTTGGCATGTGCAAACGATAAACATGAAATGTGTCATTCTTTGTCATATGAAATGGATAATTACACATTTTTTTAAAAAAGTAATATAGAATGCCTTTAGGTAATAGAAGACACAGAATATGCATGGAAATGCTTAGTGTATCGGACTCTTGCATTTCAGAAGTTTTTCTTAATTGCCACAGAATGGTGTTGCATTTTATGGAATTATGACATTTATTCGTTTAAGGAATAAACAAATTAAAAAAATAGAAGCTAGTTCCTAAAATGCAAAACATTTCTGCTTAACAGGATTGATATCAACCCTTTATATTGCTAACATTAGATAAACTATATTTTAAAACTAGGGTTTTTAATGTTAATAGATAACATATTGAAAAGAGTATAAACTTTGGAGTTTGATCTCTTTAATGATGGCCTTGACATTTAATGAATAGGCAAACATATACAATCTACTTCAACTCCTAAAATATGACTTTCTGCCTGTAAGATGAGTATACTAATATCTACAACATCAGAATATATGAATATTAAAATAAGTGCCCTCAAACAAAGTAATGACTGGGATCTGTATGCCCTGAGGAAAAGTGGCCTTTACTACTCACAATAGAGAAATGTTATATAATACATTCTTAAAGAAATGCACATAATCACAAAATGAGTGGCAACAGATAAATACAAAATGCATTTTTTCCACAGGAATTTTTTTTATGTGTTAGACTTTGAAATGTTTTTTAAATTATTAAAAAATGTAATTTGTACTTATTAATATAGTTTATAACAAGTATAATGCTCACACTTTATTTAACTGTGTCATAAGCCACACTAAGTGGATAAGTGACAGTTGAATTGTTACTCTACAGTTCTCTATGAGGCACTATGTACATGAGAGTCAGTTAGCTTTTTGAAGACATTCTGTCATGAATTCTACTAGAAGCATATCAGAAACAGATTGGTTCTCTCTTTGTGATTATCTTCATCTTCTTTATATATGGTCTTAGAATCAAACATCATAAGCTGGGCAGGAAGAAAATGTACTTGGTTTTATCTTAAATCCTTCATATGAATAAAAAATTGACACATTTTCCTCTGAGCTATGTCACAGGCATTCTTAAATTATCTTGGTGGATATGACCATAATGTGTGGAATGGAAAGCAAAAAAGCAAATTTCACTAGAGCGAAAGAATAATACTGAAAATGTATTAGGACAAAGGTTGAAAACCAGGCAATAGGTCATATTATGGAGAGTTTTGTAGGCCAAAAAGATGAGCTTAGCTTAATAGGGCTGTCATAGAGGAATACTGATAAACCATATTCAAAGAACATCAGGGTGCAAAGAATACTTGAAGAATATTGATCCAGTGGTGGGAGCAGTATGGATTCTGAAAAGCTGTTTTCCCCATTCATTCTATTATTTAATTATAAGAGTCCTACAAATAATTGCTCCTTTCTGAAAATAGACTTGCATTCTCTTAAGTCAAAGCAAAATTTACTCTTCTACTGAAAGACACTTCTAATGTTCATTGATGTATGTAAAAAAAAAAACATATTGAAGGGAAAGAAGTCTTAATAATATTTTAAAAAGTAAACAATTGAAAATAATGTCAGATATTTATTACTTATATTTTGCTTGGATATGGCTGCAAATTGTCATTGCAAACAATCATCCTAACAACCTCAGAGAATTCAGTCTCAAATAAATTACATCTAGATAAGGTATCTACTCTGAATAACTCTGCATTTCTTTTGCTTGGTTATCCACACTCAGAAATTCTTTTCTGATACCTGAAATGGATAATGATTATGTTGATTATCCTATTGCCAATTCATATTTGCATGAATGGTAGCCTATAAATTTGTACAATAGTTCAATTCAGGGTGACAAAAGGACCTGGCAAATGAAGTCTCATGCTCCGATTACAGGAAGTCTCCTGTCTTTACAGGAAGGCTTCTAACGGATTCTGTGCATCAAAAATCCATGAGTATCTATTTCCTACATAAAATGCTTCAAGCAGCTGCTTACTTTTTATGTGTAACTTTCCTTTCCCATGTTCTTTCATTTTCTGATTCCATTAGGGGAAGTCCTTGATTAGGAGCCAGTGGTCTTTAACACCTGCTAATCTCCTTTTGAACAAGGGGAGTGTTTGCCAGGCCGGGCATCTGCAGGCAACAGAGGGCTAGAGTGGCACCAGGGGGGCAGGATGCAGTGGGTATTCAAATCCGCATATCCTGAATCTTTGAATCAAGAGGGTTTCCTTCATTGAACACTTGAGTGGGGTCTCCTAGCAGCTAAGGAAGCCCTGGAGATGTGTAATTAAAGGAATCCATTATGCCCTAAACACAGCGAGACTGTAGCTATTCCTAATTCCCATAGAATTGAGCCAGCTCCTTGTGCCCACTGCAGAGTTTGTGCTCACTCTCCAGGAAGTGCCCGACCGCCCCTCCGCTGTGGGAAGGCGACTGTGAAGGGCTGTAGTATGTTTCCTTGCAGTGGAAAGCAGCTTATATATTGTTGAAAAGGATATGGTGTTGAAGCCAGCACCTGGGCTCTCCTAACATCCATGCCTGTCAAGCCTAGCTTAAAATTTAATGAGGTCTTTTGGGAGAGGACATTCTACATATTTTTAGTGCATGCCAACTCTTAGTTCACAAATGAAATAATAAAACCCCCAGACTTGAGTTGCACTTTGGAAATAATTCCATCTACCTTTGTCATTCTCTGAGGAGGGAAATATAGCCAAAATCAAGCCGTAGTTACCTAAAGTTCTCAATTTTCTGTTTTCCAGATCTTTCATGTTCATATTGTCCTGAAATTTGATAAAAATATTTATTGTTCTTGCATTAGATGCTACGCTCTCTGCTCTGGTTTGGGGATATAATGGAGAACAAGAGAGAAATGGTCCAGTACTCCATAGAACCTATAGGCTAATGGTAGAAGACAGAAAAGATTTAAGCATTTTAATAAGCGAAAAGTTTCTATGGAAACAAAAAAAATCAAATAAGGAAGAATAAATAACATAGACTAGCATCAAAGTTAGGCTTTTGTTACTAAAATGGTACATTTTTAAATTAAAATATAGAATTCCTTGTAAAATTTATGAGGATATGCTGAGGATTTTGATTACTGAGACATTACATATCTTCTTGAAAGAATATTATAAAACTTCAACAAAACATTTTCCAACTTCAGATTCTTGTGATTAAGGGGGCATGGGTTCATTAAAAATGTATAAATGAATGCATTAATTCAAACAAGTTTTCCTAGGTTAATTAAAATACTTTCACACCTTATAGGAGCAAGTATTCTTGTTTTGTTTTGCTTTGTTTTTAAGAAATTTATTCTACATTGTTTTTCTTTTCTGTGAAAACTTTTACTATTAAGTAAGGAGTTTGCTGTCTGTAGATAGTAAATATAATACTAAAATCATGCCTTAAAGGAAAGCTGTATAATACAACAGATGGACTGATACTAGTTTAAGACCAGATCCAATGTGTTTGATTATTGATTTATTTTTTGAATAGTAGTTCTTAAATATATTGGGGATCAGTGGAATCTCAAGGTCCATTTGAATATCATATTAAAACTCCAAATAACCTTCTTTTAAAAATGTATGCACCATTGTTTTTTTCGCAGACTCTGAATTCTGATCAAGAGAGGAGTATAATTGTATAGCCTAGGCTTTGTCATTCATCCTACCTTGTTTTTTATAAATGTATCAGATCATAAAAAGCAGTTTAGCGTAACTATAGATGACCTATTCTGGACAGAGTAAAGTAAAATATCTTTGGTCATATAAAACAATAGACTCAAAATAATAATACTGAATATATTGAAGGAGAAAATATAAGGGTCTATATCTCAGTTAAAATAATCAAAGCAATAACTAATTTTACTTATTTTCACCATGGGTATACACATCTCAAGTTCCATATTAAGTATCAGTTCCATGTTTATAATAAAGGGGGGTAAAACCAGAAACATTAAAGTAATGTGACAAAGATGATGATATCTGGAAATCATCACTTGAGCAACAGTTTACTGACCCACAGATTTCCAGCTTAGAACAGAGAAACTTGGGTGCACATATCCCTTCAAAAGTCACAAGATTCTCTTTGTGTAGAGGTCAAAATTAATAGCAGTGAGTGAATTTTACCACTTGATTACAGGTTCTTAACAAACAAATTCTGTAAATATTTTTTGCTAGAATACTGTTCCATAAACATTTGTTGAGTCAATTAATGTATTTGACAGGGAAGGAAACTACAAAACAAAGAAACGGTCAAATTGTTATCTGAGATAGACTAGGGCGCTCACATCTCTGGAAGTGCTTCAGTAGACACTACATTATCATTTATTAGGAACTTGGAGAAGAATTCTTAAATTGGAAATGAGATGAATATATCGGATTTCTAAGTCTCTATTTAAATAGTTTAATATTCCTTTATGGAGGAGACATTTCCTTTTCTTCAGAGAATATGATGGGTTAATACAGAAAAGCAGGAATTTATTTGTCATCTAATAATATATTAAAAATGGTGGTACTGCTCTGTCTTATAAATTTATGTGAACTCTCCAACACAACATACATTTAAATCAAAGCATCTTATATTTTGATACATGGTGATAAATTTAAGTATTCTTTTTTTAATTTTATAGTAGAAATTACTATAATATCCCTCCAACTGAAGACTACAAATAAAATACAATTACAAATTCATCTTCAGACGAGACCTCTCCAAGGATCTTAACTCTATGAGACTGCTGAGACTAAAAGAAGAGATTAAAAAACAAATCAATGAAACCCACACAAATGTTAAAAGAATAGTTTTTTAATAGGGTCAATTAACAAAATAAGTTGTACGTAAAATGTTCTTATGGCAAATATTAGGGTTTTTTTTTCTGTTTGAATTTCCGGCATGCAATAAAAATACAATGCAAGTACATTTTTACAGTGGAGATCAATTAAACATGACTGGTATCATGCTATTTGCAAATGTATTTTAAATATCAGCTTTCAATCCATGCAAATGTATTATTTTGTTTGGAAGCATGGTTTGGTCCTATAGTTTATCACAATTTGTGTGTGTAGCTGTGAGATTCTACTGCAAATTCTTCCAGGAATGATGTTGATAAATTAAGGTAACACAATGATTTCATGTGGATCAGTTCTAAGGATAGTAGAAAAAAGAAATGAACAAACTATTAGGGAAGAGGCATCATCTTTCTGTTAAATTAATGCATTTCAAAGGCAGACAGTTAAGCCAAATGACGATGATAATGCCATCTGTAAGCGCATACAAAGCTCATACAAACAATTTGTTTTGTATTGCTATGTTTTTACTTTAACATTACTCAAAAAAGAGGTAGAGTCTGTATTGCCATCTTATAACAATAACTACTAGATGGGATAAGGAAGAATCACTAATTATGCCACCAATGATCTCTTAAAACTTTCTGGTTTCTTATTTTTAACTATGGGACTTATTCTTTGGAGACTCCATAAGGAGGAATCATATTATTTCTGTAACCTATATAGCATAAAAGTTTATTAAAAAGTTAAAATTTACTAAAATTTATTTTTTTTAAGTTTATTTATTTTCAGAGAGACAGAGACAGCATGAGCAGGGGTGGGGACGGGGGAAGGGCAGAGAGAGAGAGAGTAAGAGACAGAATCCCAAGCAGGCTCCGTGCCACCAGCACAAAGCCCAATGTGGGGCTTGAACTCACCAACCACGAGATCATGACCTGAGCCAAAATCAAGAGTTGGATGCTTAACTGACTGGCTGCCCAGGCATGCCAAAATTTACTAAAATTTACTAAAAATTGTCAAAAAAAATTTTGGCTGCCATTTCATTTCAAGATGGCAGGTTGTAACTTGTGAGACACAAAAAAACTTGTTTTGTTTTTGTTGTTGTTATGTAAGCTGACTTTTTAGATAACCATTATAGAACTTTTATGTAAACTCCAAAAACTAAATGATTGTGGTGAGAAGTAAGGACAATGAAAAATACTTTTTAACCATATGTTATATGCTTGGCAGTTAATTACATACTCAAAATAAAAGAAACAAAACCTCAATTTTATTTGATAAATATTTACTGGCTTAACAGTTTCTCATCTTAATTTGGATTCCCAATCAGAAAGAAGTGTGTTAGCTAATGAGTTGATACAAATTCCAGGTCTACTTTGCAATTATAGTTTTCAAAATGAATTAATGTATAATTCTTCTGGATAATTAACCAATCATTTATTTTAACATTTTATTTGCATGAAACTATTCATCAGGATCTACCCTTACTTGATAAACTGAAGGTGTGTTTCAAGTTTCTAACGCTGATACCTATATCATTGAAAAGAATAGGCAGATAAGAAATAAAAACCCAAAGACAATAAATATAAAATGTAGTATAGTGGCATATTCTGGAATTCTATTCCTTAATATCTATGTGCCATTTAGAATGATTTGCTATGCAAAGGATTATACACAATACCAGGAAATGATGGTAATTTAAACAATGAATTCTGAAATCAAAAGAATAGCATGTAGTTTCTTTGGTGGATAATTTACATAGAAGTTTGTAGATTAAAAGAGAAAACACATATGGAGAAGTAAATTTTATGGACACTTGTGTCTTCTGATAGTATATCTTTTTAGTTTCCTCTCCAGCCATCCCCAGTGTACCTCTATTATAGAAATATGCACTCTTCCTGTCAAGATTATATTATGAATTCATAGAGAAATAATCAAACCTTCTACTTAAATTTATAGCAGTGATGACTGAAACATATGCCAAGAATATTTAAAGATCTATAACCATGGTCAAAAACAAAATAAGATATATCTGTTTACCTAACACAGAATAGTGAGAAGAAGCAGAATCCACAGATCTGCTGAACTTCAGACTAGGAAAAAGTATGCAAAAGCATCTCATAAATGGTAAAGAGGAGAACCAGGCTCACTGGAAAGAACTGGAGCTAATGTACATTCTCTCTGTCTATGAAAGGAAGTTAAATATCTACAATAATTGCTTAGGTCTACATCTAGCTTTAAGCTTCTGCTTCAGTAACAGGAAGAGTGGGGAAAGCCATGTGATCAGGACCATGGTCGTGCCATGCACTGTAGTAGACTCTGGGTCTTAAGTTCTCTCTTGTCCAGCAAAAAAGAAGACACAAGATTAAAATGCAAGAGATGGCTAATGTCCGGGAAAAGACAAGATCCCTGAATAAGGGTCCTTGCTCCATATTTATTAAGATCAGAAGTCTTACAAATGTGATGGGCCTGGACAAAGAGACAATGAACCTGTGAACATTAACTTATGGGCATGAGGGAAAGGGGGGTTTGAAGATATATGGTGTTAAGGGGTTTGGGTCAATATAAACCAAATTCCTGGCACTGGATGTTAATGGCAGACATGACAGATATGAGGCGCCATGTCTGTTTACCTTAGCCAGCCTAGATTAACAAGGTACCTTTCTTTTGTTAATTAGCTCTGCTCTGAGCAGCATCACCTGCAGTGGTCTATAGCCCTATTTCCCTGTTTATCCAATTTGGTCCTTCCTTCCTGTGAAAGCAGCTTTCTGCTATAGTACTAAATTGGGGGGGGGGGGGCATTTTTGCCCTGAATACCTAATCTTGTTTACCTCATATACCTTTGTATTGGGGCCTTTGCCCCGCCCTCTCTATCCTAGGGGCCTCTGACCCCTCTACTCTATCCTGGGAACCTTTGCCCACCCACCCCTACACTCTCCCTATTTATCTAATCTTGTTTACCCAAACAGGGTGTGAGCATCCTATGGCTTTGTAATTCTTTATGTCTTGTTAACCTATCAGTGCAGGCTCAGGGAATTCCTAAGCTTATTCCCCACAATGCATGGGATATAAAACTAGATCAATAGGGGCGCCTGGGTGGCTCAGTCGGTTAAGCGTCCGACTTCAGCTCAGGTCACGATCTCGTGGTCCGTGAGTTCGAGCCCCGCATCGGGCTCTGGGCTGATGGCTCAGAGCCTGGAGCCTGCTTCCGATTCTGTGTCTCCCTCTGTCTCTGCCCCTCCCCCATTCATGCTCTGTCTCTCTCTGTCTCAAAAATAAATAAAAAAACAAACAAACAAACAAAAAAAAACGTTAAAACTAGATCAATAATATCTCCATAGAATGAGAGCCCTGTATTACCAATATTTCTAATTTTGAATTGGAAAACCACACTTGCATGATGGAGAAAAGCATACTTCTAGATATGAAGGGGATGTCATAATGTTGAGAGGTTGGAGGGAAGGAGTTAATAAGAAGGAAGAAGAAGTAGAGAAGAATGAGAAGAAACTCTCTTTCAAGATGAGCTTACAATCTAAGTTTCACAACATACCAAGAAAACTAAATGAACAGAAGCCAACAGTTTCAGTAAGTGGGTTGATTCATGACAATGAATCAACTCCAATGAATTTATTCCAATGAACAATCTGAAAAGGACAGAAATAAGTATGATAAAGAACCCAGAGATATAAAAGTAGAAATAATAGCAAAAAAAAAAAAAAAAGAATAACAGTTGATACAGCAATAAAAAGTAGACATAAATGAAGACCAGAGAGAACTAAAAAGAAGCAAATAGGAGACAAGAGGATATAGATACAGATATATCTATTTATATCAATCTTATCTACATCTATACGTAGGTAGGCAGATACAGATAAATTTATTGTTAATACGATAGAAGAAAAACAGGTTAGGTTGGTCACAACTGAAAATAGAATTAACTATAAAGAGAGATGAGAAAATTAAAACATGAAAATAAATTTGAGAAATGAAGAGGAGATTTAAGTGCTCCAACAGATGTCTAATAAAAGTTCTAGAAGTAGAAAAGAGAACACAGAATGCGGAGTTGATACTCAAAAAGACAATGCCTAAGAGTTTTCAAGAATTTAAAGAGAATTTAAATCCTGAAAGAGAAAATAAACATCCAATATTGAAGAAAAAAAATAAAAATACATCCAAACTCACAAATTTTGAATTGAAAATAATGTCAATGATTAAAAAAAATGTTTACTCATAAGGTAAAACAGATAATCTACTGATAAATGTCATTAATGCAATATAATTTTTGTTAGTAAAACTTTATTATGGAAAAAAATTGGATTAATATTTCCAAAATGATGAAGGAAAATACCTGTAATATCTTAAATTTTAGCTAAAATGTCATTCAAAAAATAGCAATATTTTAAGGTATACTACCACTTATAGATTCTAGAAAAAGAGCTAGTAAGGTAATCTGAATCTGAAAACTTAACTTAGAAGCAGTATAAGCTGCAAATTTGTCAAAGGATGCTGGAAAATATGAACTACACTATAGTAATAATAAGGGTGCTTGGGTAGTTCAGTGGGTTAAGTGTCAGACTCTTGATTTTGGCTCAGGTCATGATCTCACTGTTGGTGACTTCGAACCAGGCATGGGTTCTGCAATGATAACATGGATCCTGCTTGGGATTCTCCCTCTTCCTCTGCCTCTCCCTTGCTCGCAGTCTCTCTGTCTCTCTCAAAATAAATAAATAAACTTAAAAAATAGTGATAATAATAAAATTAGATAATGAGTTAAAGACAGATGGGATTCACATCTTTTTTAAGGGAAGGGGAATTGATGTACTGAGTATCTTTAAACCCAGCATATTATGAAGGTAAATATGTTTGATAAAATACTAAGTGTAGGGGAGCCTGGGTGGCTCAGTTGGTTAAGCCTCCGATTTTGGCTCAGGTCATGATCTTGCAGTTCATGGATTTGAGTGAGCCCCACATTGGGCTCTACACTGACAGTGGGGAGCCTGCCTGGGATTCTCTATCTCCCTCCACCCACCCCCCCAAAAATAAATTAATTAAAAGAAAATACTAAGTGTAGTAGATAGCATAAGAGAAATAAATTCTGTAATATCTAAATCAGTAAGAAAAAAATCCAAGAGAATCCTATAAAAAAACCTAAGAAAAATAATAATAAAGAGAAAACATATTAGGAGATAGTAGAAATGAATCTAAATATATTGGTAATTACAACGTAAAAAACAGATTTTAAGTCACTAATTAAAATTTACAGATTATCAGAAATTATTATTTTTTAAATCTCAGCAATAAAACACTTGCTAAAGATATACCCTAAAAAATATGCAATTAACACAGAAAGTATGAAAATGTAAAGATGACAAATATTTCACCAGGCAAATGCTAGCCAAAAGACTACTCTTATAGCAATATTAATATCAATCAAAATTAAATTTAAGAATCATAAAGTTGTATGCAGCCAACGAAACCATCATAAAATATATAAAGACTGAGAAAAATAACAGAAAAAAATTGATAATTTTATTCAATATAAAAAAATGAAAGTAAAACTAATATTACATATTCAAGGCATTAAAATGGTAATAAAATAATATTTTAAGTCATTTTAGAATAAAAATGCAAATTTAGATAAAATATGCAAATTTATCAAAAAACAAATCTAAAAACATGACACATGAAAAAATTTAAAATCCGAATAATCTTATATCTATAAAGATATAAGATTTGTAACTAAATTTTGAAGCAAATATAAGTGGCCATCAGGATCCAATCAGGAGACAGAAATACTATTAACAGTTTGAACATAGAAAATTAAATATAAAGATTATTAACTGGAAAAGGAGATAGCAGCTGTTAAAAGGGATAAAAGAGGATTCTAAATTATAAGGAATAATAAATGTAGGAAGCAGCTATGACTTTGAGGCAAGGGGCAGAACAACAAGGGAGGAACATACTTGGAAATGGGACTCCCACAAATTCAGATGTCTTTGGAAAAAGTATGGCTGCGTCTCATAGAATAATGAAGTTTGCTGAGGTGCTACAAACAAGAGCTTGTCTGCTATTAGCCACTTCCTGGGGTACAGGCAGAGTTCATTAGGTATTAATGGGCTACCTATGATGTACAGGAATTCACCCACTAAGGTGCTAGCAGTCTGGACTTGGTCCACAAGAAGCAATCCACTGCAGTGCAGTAAAAACACACTGTAGGGTGAGTATCACTAGGTTTCATGCATGGGGCAGGCAGCTCTGGAATTAGAGGAAGAAAACCACTCCAAAACAGGGGTGAAAAGCCCCTCCCACTACTATGTCTTATAGTGTCTCTTTAGCACCCTCTGTTGGCAAAGTCTAATATTGGTCCAGCTGGCAAAGCGGAAATGGCTTCAAGGTCCAGCTCCATATCACAAAGTCTGGCAAAGAAAGGTTCATATGAAGTTGGGAAGCAATACATTGATAACTGCATAAACTTGTTGGTCCAGATAGCATCAATAGTGAATTCTCTCAAGACCATTGAAAATATCAGAAAAACATATCTAGGAATAAATGTAACAAATAATTCGAAAGACCGAAAATACAAAATCACCAATGCAATGCAATAAGAAACGTCATTCCGACAAATGGCACTGGAACAATATTCAAATGGGAAAAAAGATAACACATGATAACACCCCATAAACACACATGAAAAATCCATATGAGAAAAAATTGAGACTTTATAATACTCCATAAATGTACAAAAAATTTATTGGAGATAAATTGTAGACTTAATTGTAAAAGCTCCTCTAACAAAATATAGGAGAATATCTTTGGGAGCATGGTCTCATAAAAACTTTTTTATCCAGAAATCACAAATTACTAACCACAAAATAAATATTAAACTGGAAAACTGAAAATTGAAAAAAAAAAGAACCTCTTCTTATTGAAATCTCCTTATAAAAATAAAATCAAAGGGCGCCTCAATTAGTCAGTTGAGCCTCTGACTTCGGCTCAGGTCATGATCTCACAGCTCGTGAGTTCGAGCCCGGCATTGGGCTCTGTGCTGACAGCTCAGGGCCTAGAGCCTGCTTCAGATTCTGTGCCACCCTCTCTCTCTGCCCCTAACCAACTTACATTCTGTCTCTGTCTCTCTCAAAAATAAGTAAACGTTAAATTTTTTTTAAAAATAAAATCAAAACACAGAAATATTCAAAATATATATTTGATAAAGAATTAATATTCAGAATATGTAAATAGTTATATAATTATAAAGGCAAACAATGCAACTAAAAATGGGCCAAAGTCTTGCACCCAAAAGAGCATGTACAACTAGTTAAAATGTGTGTGGAAAATTGCTAGCCATCATTACTTATCAAGAAACTTAATATAATAAGATATAACCACATACACATGAAGTACATCAAATTATGAAGGGCTAAGTGTGAAATATTAGAGAGGATGGAGAAAATTTTAAAATTTCACTCACCACTACTGAAAGTACAAAATGTATGCAAAAATTTTGGAAAATGGTAGTTTGTAATAAAATTACACAAGTTCATGTTTCAGCATTTGCAAAACATTTATCTTTAGGAAATAAAAGCATATATCCACACAGAAAGAAAAGAGAGACTTGGGCAAGCATGTCTATTGTTATTTATAATGCTAAAATTTTCTTGGCACATTTGTCTAATCATATACTACTCAGCAGTAAAAAAAAATACTAATATAAACATCAACATTGATAAATCTCAAAATAAACCAAAAATGATCTCAAAAATCCAGACACAAAGTATGTATAGTATTTGGATTATGTGAGTTTCAAAATCAGACAAAGTTAATTTATGATGTTAGGAATCAAAATAGTGAATTGCTATTGGTGGTGGGGGAGGGGGGGGGAGGTTGACTGAAAAGTAATTTGTGAGAACTTCCTAAGATATGATAGTGTTCTACATAAGCTATGCTTTCATCAAAATTCATCAAACTATACACTTAAGATCCATATATCTTACTGTGTTAGACCTCAAAAAAGAGAAAATATTATGAAAGAGAGAAAATAAGATTCAGAAAGAGAGCAAGATATTCTATATTCATAGAGAAACTCATTAGCTTAAAAATATATTAATTCCCCAAATTAATTTAACTAATTACATTACAACAACAAGGATATTCTAGGTTTCTCTTAAAAGATAGACTCTACGTTTCATAAAGAAGACTTTGCCAGAACAGATTTTCACCTCCTTCTAAACAGTCATCTATTATTATGAAGACTAGAAAGCTAAGAACTATTTACCTCAGAATTCCTAGAAGCTTAAGACCCACAGATAGCCAAGAAGCCAAATCTGTAGAAAATATTAAAGTTTAACAACATGTGATATCAACTATTCACAAAAAAGTTGGATTTGTAGCAAACATCACTGTATGAAGCATCTGGTATTGTTTTTAAAAATGTTTTAATGTTTATTTTTGAAGAAAAGAGACAGCGTGAGCAGGGGAGGGGCAGAGAGAGAGGGAGCACACACAGAACCGGAAGCAGGCTCTAGGCTCTGGGCTGTCAGCACAGAGCCTGATGTGGGGCTCGAACTCACGAGCTGTGAGATCATTACCTGAGCCAAAGTTGGGCACCCAACCGACTGAGCCACCCAGGTGCCCCAAAGCATGTGGTATTTCTGATAAAGCTGTGATAAAGTTTCGGAGACCAGTCTGGTATCCAAGGTTACAGTGACACAGGCTGACCCAGGGTAAAACAAAACAAAACAAAACAAAACAAAACAAAACAAAACAAAACAAAACAAACAAAAAAACTTCAATGAGACGTTTTCCCTGACTGCTTTCTTCTGGCTTTGTATATCCAAGCCAAGTTGCCTGCTCATTCTGGATATCTAATGTCTTTAATAAATCCCCTTTCCAGTGTTCTGTTGTCTGTAACTAAGAGACTTCACTGGTACAACAGTGAAGGATATAAATATCCACAACATTTCTAAAAGAATATCTCTCCTCTGGCATCTAGGTGGCTCAGTCAGTTGAGTGCCCAACTTCAGCTCAGGTATCTCACTGCTCCTGAGTTCAAGCCCTGTTTTGGGCTCTGTGCTGACAGCTCAGAGCCTGAAGCCTGCTTCAGAATCTCTGTTTCTCCCTCTCTGCCCCTCCCCTACTTGCACTCTGTCTCTCTCTCCCAAAAATAAACATTAAAAAAAAAGAGAGAGAGAAAACCTTCCACTATTAGATATCAAGACTCAAGCTATAATATATAAAACAGGATACTATTGCCTCATGGAGTAAATGAAAGATATCTTAGAAACAAATCCACAATTATATGGACAGTCTCCAAATGTGTAGGGATTACAAGAACAACAACAACAAAGGGAATTTTAAGTCAACAGTTTGGGATCCATTGGCTTTCCATGAGAAAATAAAGATATCATTTAGGTATTTCAAAGCCATACACAAAGAATTACACTACTTTCAAAGGAGTGTTTTCAATTAAACTTACAGCTGACTGCTCTTAGGAGGAAATGTAGGAGAAAGGTCTCAGGTTAAGAAAAAAAAAACACGTCAAATAAGACAACACCCTAAAAGACAACACATATAGAGGAACATGGATAATTTTATGATAATAAAGGTGGACAACAGCAAAATTAGTTTTCTATATGATAGTACTG
Organism: Panthera tigris; assembly: GCF_018350195.1. Lineage (NCBI taxonomy): Eukaryota > Metazoa > Chordata > Mammalia > Carnivora > Felidae > Panthera > Panthera tigris. The sequence continues at coordinate 39,026,218 of NC_056668.1, read as the reverse complement.
TAATAACAAAACAATTAGACTAAGAAAAGATAGTTGTGGTATTTTGACCAAGAATTGGTATATATACAATGTCTAAAGAATTTAAAAAATAAATGAGATGAAACCACCCTGTGCAAGTAAACTAATAGACTAAAAATATATCTGGAGAAGAAAAAAGGATGGAAAATGAAAAAAAACAAAAAACAGAAAACAAAAAAACGAAACTGTGACGTCTAGAAGTATGACTTACTCAGAGGTGATGACGTAGTGAAATTGGAACTGATTCAGGGCTTGTGGGTATATACATTGGCACAAAGTTTTTATTTTTTATTTTTAAGTTGTTTTTATTTATTTTAAGAGAGAGAGTGTGTGTGCATGAGATTGGGAGGGTCATCGAGAGAGGGAGAGAGAGAGATTCCCAAGCACGCTCCCTGCTGTCAGCACAGAGCCCCATAGGGGGCTCAAAGATGCCCAACCACAAGGTCATGATCAGAGCCAAAATCAAGACCCTGAGGTGAAATCAAGAGTCAGACGTTTAAAGGACTGAGCCTCCCAGGTGTCCCCAGCACAAACTTTTTAAACCCCGTTAAGTGATGCTTCTTTTCCCCTCACAACTTTCCTTGCTTTGAAGTCGGCTCTGTCTTAAATTAATGTATTTACTCCTGCTTTCTTTTGATGCATATCAGCATGGTACATTTTTCTGCGTCCATTTACTTTTAATCTAGATGTGTCTTTATATTTAAAGTGTGTTTCTTTCGGACAACATATAGTTAGGTCTTGTTTTTTGATCTACTTTGATGGTCTGTGTCGTTTAATTGTTCTTTTAGACCATTGATGTTCATCGTGGTTATTGATAGTTGGATTAATATCTACCATGCTTGTTACTATTTTATTTTTGTTCTTGTTCTTAGTTTCTATCTTTTTCACCCTTTGTCTGTTTTTTTGTGGTTTTTACTGAGCATGTGATGATTCCATTTTCCTCCTGTCTTAGCAAATCAGTTCTATTTCTCTCCGTACTTTTTTTAGTGATTGTCCTAGAGTTTGCAAAATACATTTACAGCTAATGCAAGGAATTATATCAAGTAAAACTATTCCACTTCATGGGTAGCACAAATATCTTAAAATAACAAAATAATTCTTATCCTTCCCTCATATCCATTATAACATTCCTGCCATTCATTTCACTTATATATAAAAGCATAAATAAGCATAAATGGGTCTATGTACATATAATATGTATGTATAAGATATATACATAAGCATACATAATCAAATACATTGTTGCTATTATTAGACATTAGCTAAGAGGAAAACTAAAAGTTTTTACCTTCACTTCTTTCTTCTTTGATGCTATTCCTGATGTTATGTAGATCCAAGTTTCTGACCTGTATTATAGGTCCTTCTCTAAAGAATTTTAAATATTTCTTGAAAAGCAGGTCAACTGGCAACAAATTCCATCAATTTCTTTTTTTTTTTTTAATGTTTTTTATTTATTTTTGAGACAGAGAGAGACAGAGCATGAACGGGGGAGGGGCAGAGAGAGAGGGAGACACAGAATCGGAAGCAGGCTCCAGGCTCTGAGCCATCAGCCCAGAGCCTGACGCGGGGCTGGAACTCATGGACCGCGAGATCCTGACCTGAGCCGAAGTCGGATGCTTAACCGACTGAGCCACCCAGGCGCCCCATCATCAATTTCTATTTCTTTGACAAAATCATTATTTCTCCTTTGCTTTTGAGGGATGATTTTGCACAGTACAGAAGTCCACATTGGAGGTGGGTTTTTTGTTTGTTTGTTTGTGTTTTGTTTCTTTTTGTTTCTCTCAACACTTTAAATACTTCATTCTCTTCTTGTTTGCACGGTGCCTGGGAAATCAGATGTAATTCTCATCTTTTATTCCTTTATAGGTAAGGTATTTCTTCCTCTGGCTTCTTTCAGGAATTTTTCTTTATTTTATATATATATGCTTGTATGTACATATATATGTATGTATTGGCATTTATCCTGCTTCGTGTTTTCTAAGCTTCCTGGGTCTGTGTTTTATTGTCTCACATTAATTTGGGGAAATTATCAGTAATTATTGCTTTAAATACACATATTTTCTTCTGTTCCTTTCTTTCTTCTCCCTCTGTTATTCTCATTATGTGTATATTATACTTTTTATAGTTATCCCTCTGGCTTTGGATATTTTGTTCTGTTTTTTGTTTGTTTTCTGTTTTTTTTTTTTTTTTGTTGTTGTTTTCTCGTTTGCTTTAGTTTTTTCTTTCTTTTTCTCTCTTTATTTTTTATTTTTTGGGAATTCTATTGATCTATCCTTTAGGTGAGAGAGTCTTTCCTCAGCTGTATCTAGTCTACTAATGAGCCCAAGAAAAAGCATTCTTCATTTCTGTTACAGTATTTTTTTATCTCTAGTGTTTATTTTTGTTTCTTTATTAGGATTTCCATCTCTCTGCTTATGTTGCCCATGTGTTCTTACATGCTGTCTACTTTACCTATTAGAGTCCTTACCATATTAATTATAGCTGTTTCAAATTCCTGGTCTGATAATCCCAACACCCTGTGTATGGTTTGGATATTTTCTCTTTCTTCTCAAAGTGTGTTTTTGCCTTTGGTACGCCTTGTAATTTTTTTTTTTTTATTTGACATGAGGTATCAAGTAAAGAAACTGCTGTAAATAGGTCTTTTAACGATGTAATGAGGTGGTGGGGGAGAAAAATATTCTGTAATCTTTGGATTATTAGGTTTCAGACTCCAATGAGCCTATGCCTCGGGACTGTAAAACTTACAAGTGTTTCTCATTTTTCTCCTCACTGAGACAAGCCTCTAGAGGGGGTTGGAGGTAGGTTTTTCCCTTCTTCCACCTGGAAGTCTAGAGCCAGGTAGAGTTGGTGATTTTCTTTCCCCCAGTCAGTCAGGCTCTGGTAATAGGCCAGCACATTAGGGTCTGGTTAACTACTTTCCCCTGACAGCAGGCCTTGTAAAGAAAAGCGGAGTGCTTGGGCATGTTTCAAAATGGTTCCTTTTCCTTGACCCCTGCCAGAGCCCATGGTAACTTTTTTTTCATATATTTACTGTGGGAACCTGGTCCAACTTCTGGAGATAAATCTTCCAATATAGTAGGGGCATCTATATTACTCGGTCTCTCTGGAATTTTTAACTCTCAGAATTGTCCACACTGAGTCTCCTGATATTTGTCAAATAAGTTCAGGTTTTCCAACCACTGGGTGGTTCCCAGGGTGGTATTTGCTTATGAATATCTGCTCAAGGTAAGCTATGACTCCCTGTATTTGCTTATGTGTCTCTCCAGTCTTGGGGGCATTGGCTTGCCCTCGTTCCTTGCTCTTTTAGGAATCCAAGAAGAACTGAAGCTATTTCAGTCCACTAAGCCTTTTTTTTTTTTTTTTTTTTTTTTTTTTGTGGTTAGGATGGAGTGGTGACTTCCGGGATCCTTGTATATGGATTGAAAACCAGATATGAGCAATAGCTATTAAAATTGAAAAAGACTGCATGTTTCTGATTATCCTAAAGTCTAACTTTTAAATTTACATCCTTGAGATACATTTTCCAATATGTATAAGAATGTATGTACAAAGATGTTCATTGTAGCATTGTTTAGAGTTCAAAAAACATGGAAACAAATGTGCATCAGTAAGAAAATGGGTAGAATACAGTTAGGGCATTCTTTGAATACTTTGTACAGAGAAATTAACAATAAAGTAGCTTTATATGCATCAACTTGGCTATGTCTCGAGAAAATAATGTAAGTGAATAAATCAAGCTTCAGAAGGATTTCATGTAGTTTTATAATATGTAAACAGTCCCTCTTTGTGTTTATAGAAATATTTATATGCAGACAAAATATAAGTACAAAGGTTACAAAGTGTTATGTTAAATTATGACTGTCCACCTACCCCTCATTTCCCATCCCTATGGAGAGATACAGTCAAAACTTTACTGGGAAGAGGGGAGTTAAAAACTGTTTGTAATATTTTAATTTTAAGAAAAATTATATAAAGTCAAAATTGAAATAATCACTTTTAATTGTGAAGTATAGATACACAAGCTTTTTAGATTTTTTTTTACTATACTTTTCTGTTTAATAAGAATTAAACATTTTCTTGGTTAATATATTCTAATTGTAGAAAATTTAAAACATTATAGCTTCTGTGTTTGAGTCTTGGCAGGACTTTATAAAGTTTGGTTGAAATAAATGGTATAAAAATTATATCATGTACAACACTGTGTTCTGCCTTTTTTCCCACTTAATGGAATATTAGAAGTAGTGAAGACTGGATATCTGGATTAGGTTACATTTGTTCAAACACCAGATTCATGGATGGACAACTTATTTAACTTCTTTGTGCCTCAGTCTCCTCAAAAGTAAAATAAAGCAACCATAAGATACAAGGTTGTGTAAACATTAAATGAATTAATACATGTAAAATACTTGGAACAGTATCTAGCACATAGGAAGTTTTAATATCTATTAGACTTTGTTATTATTCCTCAGGTCATTTAAAACTTGAATATGTAACATGAATGGCTGTATAATATTCTAATTTCACACTATTTTACAGTGCTTTTTACATTTTACCACAACTTTTCCAAACCTGCATTAATAATTTTAATATATGTTCCAATTAACCATATGTTTATATCATTTTACTTTTAAAATGGAAGATATAGGTAGTAGTAATTGTTGAACCATTGTATAGTTGAGAAATATTTCTATTGTGCACAAAGAGAAGAAGTTATTGGATTAAAACTTTTTTCCTCAAATCTCTGAAACTATTCTGCCTTTTACTTTTAGCATTTAGTGAGAAACTTAATGAAAATTTAAATGAGTCTAATTTTTGTTGAATTACACATAATTTTTTGTATTAAATATAAGATATCCATATTCTTTTTAATTTAAATTTCAAGTTAGTTAATATAGAGAGTTATATAACTCTATATATAGAGTTAATATAGAAACTAACATTATTAGTTTCAGGAGTAGAATTTAGTGATTCATCACTTACATATAACACCCAGGGCTCATCCCAACAAGTGCCCTCCTTAATACTCATCACCCATTTAGTGCATCCCCCCACTGACCTCCCTTCCAGCAACCCTCAGTTTGTTCTCTGTGTTTGAGTCTTTTATGGTTTTCCCCCTCTTTCTTTTTATCTTATATGTCCTTCCCTTCTCCTATGCTCATCTCTTGTGTTTCCTAAATTCCCCATATGAGTGAAATCATATAATATTTGTCTTTCTCTGTGTCATTTCGCTTAGCATAGCACACTGTATTTCCATCCACATTGTTGCAAATGGCAAGATTTCCTTCTTTTTGATTGCTGAGTAATATTCCATTGTGTGTGTATATACATATATATGTACATACATGTATATATGTATATATGTACATATATATGTATATATGTGTATGCATATGAATATATATGTAAATACGTACATACATATATGTATGTATGTATTTACATATATATATATATATATATATATATATATATATATATATATACACACCACTTCTTTATCCATTCATCAGTTGATGAACATTTGGACTCTTTTCATACTTTGGCTTTTGTTGATAGTGTTGCTAGAAACATTGGGGTGCACATGCCCCTTCAGATCAACATTTTTGTATCCTTTGGATAAATACCTAGTAGTGTAGTTTCTGGGTCATAGAGTAGTTCTATTTTTAACTTTTTGAGGAATCTTCCTACTGTTTTCCAGAGTAGCTGCACCAGTTGGCAACCTCCCAGTGGTACAAAAGTGTTCCCCTTTCTCTGCATCCTCGCCAACATCTGTTGTTTCCTGAGTTGTAATGTTAGCCATTCTGACAGGTGTGAGGTTGTATCTCATTGTGGTTTTGATTTGTATTTCCCTGATGATGTGATGTTGAGGATTTTTTCATGTGTCTGTTAGCCATCTGGATGTCTTCTTTGGAAAAGTGAGTATTTGTGCCTTCTGCCCATTTTTAACTGGGTTTTTTTGTCTTTTGGGAGTTGAGTTTGATAAGTTCTTCTTTATAGATTTTGGACACTATATGATATGTCATTTGCAAATAACTTCTCCTATCCTGTCAGCTGCCTTTTAGTTTTGCTGAATGGTTTCCTTTGCTGTGCAGAAGCTTTTTACCTTGATGAGGTCCCAATAGTTCATTTTTGGTTTTGTTTCCCTTGCCTCTGGAGAAATATCTAGTAAGAAATTGCTGCAGCCAAGGTCAAAGAGGTTGCTGCCTGTTTTCTCCTTTAGGATTTTGATGGTTTCCTGTCTTACGTTTAGGTCTTTCATCCATATTGAACTTATTTTTGTGTATGGTGTAAGAAAGTGGTCCAGTTTCATTTTTCTGCGTGTTGCTGTCCAGTTTTGCCAGCATCATTTGCTGAAGAGACTGTTTAAAAAAAAAAAATTTAACATTTATTTATTTTCGAGAGAAAGAGACAGAGAATGAGGGGGAGATGGACAGCAAGAGAGGGAGACACAGAATTGGAAGCAGGCTCCAGGCTCTGAGCTGTCAGCACAGAGCCCGATGCGGGGCTCAACGTGAGATCATGACCTGAGCTGAAGTCGGACGCTCAACCAACTGAGCCACCCAGGTGCCCCGAGGCTGTTTTTTTCCCATTGAATATTCTTTCCTGCTTTGTCAAAGATTAGTTGAGCATATGTTTGTGGGTTCATTTCTGAGTTCTCTGTTCTGTTCCATTGATTTCTGTGTCTGTTTTTGTGCCAGTACCATACTATCTTGAAGACTACAGCTTTGTAATATAGCTCAAAGTCTGAAATTGTGATGCCTTTGGTTCTAGTTTTCTTTTTCAAGATTGCTTTGACTATTCAGGGTCTTTCCTGGTTCCATATAAATTTTAGGATTGTTTGTTCTAGCTCTGGGAATAATGATGGTGTTATTTTGATAGGGATTGCATTGGATGTGTAGATTACTTTGGTAGTATAGACATCTTAACAATATTTGTTAAGGGCAGAGAGAAAGAAGAGAGCAAGAATCCCAAGCAGGCTCTGCACTGCCAGCATGCAACCTGTTGCGGGGCTTAAACTCACAAACTGTGAGATCATGACTCAAGCTGAAGTCAGATGCTCAACTGACTGAACCACCTAGGTGCCCCAGGAGATTTCTGATAACATTGAATTTCTTTGCTGGTTAGGGGTCTGTTAAATTTTTCTATTTTATCCTGTTTATGTTTTGGTAGTGTGTGAGTTTCTGGAAATTTGTCCCTTTCTTCTAGATTTGCCAGTTAGTTGGCCAATAATTTTTCATAGTCTTCTCTTACTGTTTGCATTTCTGTGGTGTTGATTGTGATGTCTTCTCTTTCATTTCTGATTTTATCTATTTGGATCCTTTCTCTTTTCCTTTTAAAAGTCTCCCCATGGGTTTATCAATTGTGTTAATTCTTTCAAAGAACCAGCTCTCAGTTTTGTTGATGTGCTCTGTGTGTGTGTGCGTGCATGTGTGCGTGTGTCTATATCATTTATTTCTGCTAAATCTTTATTATTTATCTTCTGCTGGATTTAGGCTTTATTTACTATTCGTTTTCTAGCTCCTTTAGGTATTTTATTTACTGTTGCTTTTCTAGATCCTTTAGGTATAAGGTGAGATTGTGTATTTGGGACCTTTCTTGCTTCTTGAGTTAGGCCTGAATTGCAATATACTCTCCTCTTAGGACTGCCTTTGCTGTATTCCAAAGGTTTTGGACTGTTGTGTTTTCATTTTAATTTGTTTCCATGTATATTTAAAAATTTCTTCTTAATTTCCTGTTCAACCTATTCATTCTTTTGTAGGATGTTCTTTAACCTCCATGTATTTGAGGGCTCTCTAAATTTCTGCTTGTGGTTGATTTCAAGTTTCATAGTGTTGTGATCTGAAAATATGCATGGTATGATCTCGATCTTTTTTTACTTATTGAGGGCTAATTTGTGACCAAGTATGTGATCTATTCTGGAGAATGTTCCATGTGTACTCGAGAAGAATGCATTTTCTACTGTTTTATGGTGAAATGTTCTGAATGTATCTGGTAAGTCCAGCCAGTTCAGTGTGTCATTCAAAGCCATCGTTTCCTTGTTGATTTTCTGCTTAGATGATCTGTCCATTTCTGTAAGTGGGGTATTAATGCCCGTAACTATTATGGTATTATTATCAATGGTTTTCTTTATGTTTATGATTAATTGATTTATATATTTGGGAGTTTCAAGTTGGGGGCATACATATTTATAATAGTTAGATCTTCTTGGTGGATGGACCCCTTAATTATGATATAATGCCCTTCCTTATCCCTTGTTACATGTTTGTTTTAAAATCTAGTTTGTCTGATATAAGTATGGCTACTCAGACTTTCTTTTGACATCCATTAGCATCCATCTTTTGTAGACAGCATACAGATAGATCTTGTTTTTTTAATCTACTCTGTTACCCTATGTCTTTTTATTGGAACATTTAGTCCATTTACATTCAGAGTGGTTGTTAAAAGGCATGAATTTTGGGCCATTGTGTTACTTGTAGAGTTGGTATTTCTGGTCATGTTTCTGGTCCTTTGTAGTCTTTGTTGTTATGGTCTTATTCTTTTTTTTTTTTTTTTTTTTTTTCTTTTTCCACTCAGTCCCCCTTAAAATTTCTTGTAAGGCTGGTTTGGTGGTCATGAATTCCTTTAGTTTTTGTTTGTCTGGGGCAGTCTTTATCTCTCTTCTATTCTGAATGACAGCCTTGGTGGATAGAATTCTTGGCTGCATATATTTTCCCATTCAGCATGTTGAATATTTCCTGCTACTCCCTTCTGGCCTGCCAAGTTTCAGTGGACAAGTCTTCTGCTAACCTTATGTGTCTACCCTTGTAGGTTATGGACCTTTTGTCTCTAGCTGCTTTCAGAATTTTCTCTTTATCTTTGTATTATGCAGTTTCACTATGATATGTCATGGTGTTTCCCTGTTTTGTTGATTTTGGGGGGGAGTTCTCTGTGCCTCCTGGATTTGAATGCCTGTTTCCTTCCTCAGATTAGAGAAGTTCTCAGCTATAATTTGTTCAAATAAACCTTCGGCCCCCTTTTCCTGATATTGTTTTTCTGGGACTCCTAAATGACTCAATTCTCTAAGTCTCTTCTAATGATATAATAGGTTCCTTTCCCTCTCTTTTCAGCTTCATTATTTCCATAATTTTATCTTCTATATCACCTATTCTGTCTTCTGCTTCTTCTATCCTCATTGTGGCAATATCCAGTCAGTTTTCCATCTCAGTTATAGCATTTTTTATTTCAGCCTGACTAGATTAGTTCTTTGATCTCTGCAGCAAAGTTTTCTCTGGTGTCTTCTATGCTTATTTTTCAAGTGCAGCTAGTAGTCTTATGATTGTTGTTCTAAATTCTTGCTCAAATACATTGTTTATGTCTATTTTGAGCAAGTGCCTGGCTGTAATTTCTTTTTGACCTTTCTTTGGGGAGAATTCCTCCACATTGTCATTTTGGCTAAGTTTCTGTCTTCTGCATGTTTTTTTTTATTTAAAAGTTTTTAAATCTTTTATTTTATTTTTGAGACAGAGAGAGACAGAGCATGAATGAGGGAGGGACAGGGAGAGAGGGAGACACAGAATCTGAATCAGGCTCCAGGCTCTGAGCTGTCAGTACAGAGCCCAACGCGGGGCTCGAACTCACAGACCATGAGTTCATGACCTGAGCTGAAGTCGGAAGCTCAACTGACTGAGCCACCCAGGTGCCCCCATCTGCATGTTTCAAAATCTTGTTATGTTTCCTGTACCTGTACTGTATTAAAAAAGGGGTCATACACTTTCCAGGACTTAGAACTTCAGGACATGTTCCTGGTGAATACTGTGTGCACTCTGCTACTGTGTTTTGGCTGCTCTTTCCCACTGGTCAGTCCTCTGCAGAGCTCCTCCTTGCTTGTAGTGGGTAATGTTTAGACCTTTAACTAGGTGTCCTTTGATTTTTTTGTTAGAATATGCCTGGGAAAAAAAAGGGCAGGGGGAAGCCTGATCCTAATCCAAAGAAAAGAGAAAAGGAAAGGGAATGAAAAAAAAATCAGGGAATCAAAAAGTTATACGGCTGATTCCGAAGAAATAGAAAGAAGGAAAAAAAAGGAAGAAAAAGTAAGGAAAAACTGAAGCCTGATCCAAAAAAAAAAAGAGAGAGAGAGGGAAAAAAATGAAACAAACAAGAAACCATGAGCCTAATTTCAAAGGAAGAAGAAAAAGAAAAAGTAAGCCTGGTCCTATTTCCATCAGAACTGCAGGTGTCATTTTGAGGCATTCAATTTTCAGTATGCTTGGCACATGTGGGGTGTTGCCTGTGCTGGTCTTCTGGAGGAGACACTGGCTGTGTTGGCTCAGAGTCAGTCTGGCCCCAGTAAATAAGCACGTGCCAGGCACAGAGGGGCAGAGTTTGGTGTAAGCGGGTCCCGCCTCCACAAGGGGTCACTATGCTGCTCTCTAAAGTTGCACCCTGTTGGTATTGGGGGGAAAATGTCACCACCTCAATCTCCAGTCCCCAAACAAGGGGCCTCACACCCCTCACTGTTTAGGAAGCCCGAACAGAATAGAAAGGGCAGTCAGCTGCCCTGTGCCACAGCTCTCCTGCCTTTTTCTTTGTCACATGGCTAGGATTCAAAACCTGAAGTCTTAAAGGATCTGGCACTATGCGGATCCGTTCCCTCCTCCAGAGTAGAGCCTCTCCACACTGTGTCTGTAGTCCTTTGTTCCAGAAAAATAGTCCCAGAGCTGCATAGTGTGCAGAATCTATGGTGAGGTACCACTAAAAGCAGTGCAAAGGTTATATTCCCTCTAGGTGGGCCTCTATCCTTTGCTAATGAAATGCCTGTTGCTGGTACCTACAGAGTCTTTTGTCCTTGGAGAGGCAATATACCCTTTTCCAAAGGTACTCCAGAAGGGGAGTGTTCTCTCCCAGTGCATCCTGGAGATCCCTACACCCCACTGTGTACTCTGGGGTCAGTTCCCTCCTTCTCCCCAGGAATGCATACCATAGATCCACTCCAGAGAAAGTCGTGCACTTCAAAAATCTCAAACTTTGAGCTCCAAGTGCTGTTTGCAAAAAAAAAAAAAAAACAAAAAACAAAAAAACCAAAAAAACAAAACTGCAACACTCAGTACTTCTCACTCCCCAGTCCATGGTCTAGTTTTCCTCTTGTGCAAATCTTATGCCACACTCAGCCAACACCTCTCTCTATCTCTCCCTTTTTTCTCTCCACGGAAAGAGTTCCCTCCCCTCTGTGGCACCACAGTTTTTCTCTTCCCCAATTCACTTCCACACACCTCGCACCTGCGAGTTGGAGAATGTGGAGATCCTTCTGCCATTTTGCAGACCAATTTCCTGGGTGTTCCAAGTGATCTAACCTCAATACAGCTGTGTTGGAGGCATGAGGAAAGCCCAGGGTTCCCAGACTTCTCTACTATCTTAACTCCTCCCATAGATGTTTTTAATTCATATTTTTTGCCTTATTTTGTGTCTGAGTGTACTAAATTTTTATTAGTATTTAGTAGGACGTGATGAAGACTTTTTCTTTCTTTTAACTTTTAAAAATTTTAATCAATTATTTGGTTATTGCTTTTGTTCTTATTTTTTAATGGATTTTTTTTCCTTGTGGGATTCCTAACATGTATTACATTCATAATTATTTTCATTATGATTATCTTCCTGATAACTAACAGCCCCATGAAAACAGATCATCTCTTTCCTATTAACAACTTTAGCTCTGAGTAATATTTTTGGAACAAAGTAGGAGCTAACTCTCTGTTTGAGAGTGTGTGTGTGTGTGTGTGTGTGTGTGTGTGTGTGCTGTTCCCAGCCTAGAAGGTTGCCTTTCCTCTAATTTGCCATCGTAATTCTTTTCCTTTGTTCTATAGGATGTTTGATATTCTCTGCTAAGGATTAAATGTTTGTGTCTTTTCTCTAAAGTTACATTTTGAGGTACTAATCCCCAGGGTGATGGGGTTAAGAAGTGGAAACCTTAGGAGATAGTTAGGTCATGAGGAGAGAGCCTTTATGAATGGGATTATTAACTTTGTAGGCAGAACCACTAACTAGAGAGGGGTTTCTGTCTCTCCAAAATCAACACCAAAAAGGTGTCCCTCTGCAACCAGGAAGGAATTTTCCCCAGGAACCTAAGCTGCTGGCAAATTGATCTTAGAATTTTTGGCCTCCAAAACAGCAAGAAATAAGTTTCTGATGTTTAAACTACCCAGTCTATGATATTTTTGTTTCCACAGCCTGAACAGACTAAGGCTCCATTTCAGTATTTCATTCATACCATATTAATGTGCATGGTGATGCATTCTTACAACATTCTGAATTATTTAACTTTATTTCACTAGGCTTAATGAAAAAAAGCATCATTCACATATGTTATACAATTAGATCATATATTGTTTGGAATAAATCCACGTCAGTGAATGGTTTTTCAGTGACCTGCTCTATAAATTAAAACGTAACTTACTCTTAGTAAAGAGAATGCAATTATTCAGACATGTATGTACCTTCAGCTCTGTTACAACCCAGTACTAATGGACATTGCCATCATGCCTTCCTTTGCTTGTTTGGTCACTGTTTCTTTTCGTTCTTTGAGCGCATTTATAGTGGCTGCTTGGAAGTCTTTGTTTTTTAAATGGCATCTGTTTGCTCTCACAGGCAGTTTCTATCGCTGGGTTTTTTTTTCTGGTGAATGGGACATATTTTCTTGTTTCTTTGTATGTCTTACAACTTTCATTGCTGGAAAATGGACCTTTTAGATAATATAGTTGATCCTCATTATTCACAGATTCAGTATTTGTGAATCTATCTTTTCACTAAAATTTATTTGTAACCCCAAATCAATACTCACTGTGCTTTTGTGATCTTTCATGGATACGCACAGAACAGTGAAAAATTTGAATCGCCCAATGTGCGTGTTCTCAACTGAGGTCGAACAAGGTGATTGATAGTCTCCCTTCACTGTTTCCACTTTCCCATTATAAACAAGTGTCCCTCTCAGAATGTATTTAAAGCCATGTTATTGTGCTTTATGTTGGTGATTTTTGCTGTTTTAAATGGCCCCAAGCACAGTGCTGAAAGAGGCTGTGATGTACCTTCAGGAGAAAATACATGTGTTAGATAAGCTTTGTTCAGGCATGAGTTATATGCTGTTGGCTGTGAGTTCAATGTTTACGAATCAACATTATACATTAAATAAGGTGTCTTTAAACAGAAACACATGTATGGTAAGGTTATGAATTGATCCATTGACAAAAATGTGACCAGAGGCTGAAATCATAGCACTTTATCCCTGTATTTCCCCTAGGAGCTAATGGTTCAGTATTCACTAATACAGTGTTTGCAGTAACTTTGTAGAATGTAACTACCATGAATAATGAAAATCAACTGATACTGTAGCAACCTTTGATTCTGATCTCCCTCCTTCCCTTCTCTACCCCTATGGGACTGGTTGTGTCTCAGGGTTCCCTTCAACCTCGCCACACCAAAGAGTTAAACCCACTATTTGCTGGCTGATAGCTCTATTTTTCGACAATGCTTTTAGGCATAAATTGATTTAAAGACTGATCCAGGCTTTGAAGCCATAGTTTCTGAAGTCAATGGTTCAGATTTGTGTGATCCCAAGAAGGTTCTTCTTAGCTGTCTCTTTTATTGTTTCTCTCTACAAACTAACGGCCTACATCTGATCCTCCAACTACAATAAGTCTATGATTCTCCTTTTGATTGCCTTTCACTACAACTTTCACTGTTCTTTTGAGAGTGTCCTTAGGCTTGACTTTCTCCATATACTGGTGTAAATTAAGTGCACTTTCTTTGAGGAAGGATTGGAGAACTCTTCTATAGTCTGCTTTTTCCCCTGAGCAAAATTTCTGAGCCACTGCCCTGGTGTAATAAGAACAATGGCACACTTTTCTCTGTGTAACAATCCCACTTTAGGAACTGGCACTTAGCAGATGGGTGGGGGTTGCCCCATGTGTCAGCTTGACTCTCTCAGTGTGCCACACCGACCCCACTAGTTGGGGCAAGGGCTATTAGGACCCCACTGTCCTCAAGTAGTGCTGTTCCCAAGGTAGAGCTTGTATCCTACAAGTAGGGGCTGAGCAGATGAAGGGAGTCCTAACCCTTAACCACAATGGACAGAACTTAGCTTCAGCAACGGGTAACTGGGGGAAGATGAGATTTGCTGATGTCCCACCCATCTTAGGAAGATTGCCCTCTGACTGGGAGCTGGGAGGAGAGAGACTGTGTCCTTGGCTGCACAAACTGAAGTGGAGTTTCTGTCTTATTGGGCTGGGAGGTTGGAAGGAGGGTGCAGTACTTGTTTGAAATAATGTAGACTTTTGTAGTTCTTACCAAGTTTTAGAAGATTTCCTTGAATAAATACTTTTCATTTGTTGTATTCCATTAGCGCTTACTTTAAAATATTTTTTAAAAGCACATTGGAAGTGAATCTTAAGAAAATGCAGAAATATCATGTATCATATCATGTATCCATATCATGTATCCATATCATGTTGGAACCAAATTAGCAGTAAAAAACTATGTTAAGAATGCTAATAAAGTTTTAAAGTCTCGTTGTCTCTTTACATTACAAAATACAGTTTGACTTGTATTTCAGAAAAACCTTTAAAATAACCATAACATCAAACATATTAACTATTTTAAAATATTAATTCTGCGAATCTTATAGTATGAATCAAAAGTGTGAATCAAAACAACCAGATTATATGTTATTTAGACTTTAAATAGCACGTTAAACTTTTGATAAATAAATATCTTCCAAGTTGGAATTTTGATACTTAATAAGCAACTTGTAATTTTAGTGTAATTATGATCTAAGAACTCTTACCTGATAAGGCAGCAAATGTGTACCATAAATTATTGATATATTTTTCTTTGATAGTCTTCAAGACAGATATTGATAGTTTTCCTTGAGTTTTCAGTGTTTAAATGAATGTTAAAACAATACATGGCTATATTTTCTAAAGGTCCAGAAAATATATTTTTACTTTCATAAAAATCTAATAAATATTCTTTTAAAAGGATAGATTTTATAGCTCTATATTTGGTACCTTTTTCCAACATTTCAATTAATACTTTTAAATATTGTCAGCAGCCTTAGTAATAAAATACTATAGTGATAACATAGGCCAATTATAACAAATTTTATAATTGGACTCTTGAATTATTATACTTTATTAAATTAACAAAATGAGCAAATGATGTCCATCTTTGAACTGCTAAAGTTTTTATTTTCTGCATCCTTTTTTTATAATGCACTTTTAGCTTTCCTTTTCATTTATTTGTACTTCCTTTAAGTTCTTTAAACCAAAAAAGTAAGTCTATCAGCTTCAGTTGACTCAGTGTAACAAAATTTGAATGATAACAGGATGCTGGTATATAATCACCACAGGTTTACAATTAACTAGCAATTGAATAATGCTGATTATGACCACCATTGCTGTAGGATACAGTGGAGGGAAAACTGAGCATGAAGAGACTCTTTGTACCCCCTTTGCTAGCCCATATCAAAAAGAATTATTTTTTTGCTCCTCTCTTCCTTCCTCTTCATGGGCCCCCAGAGGCACTGTCTAGTTATTGAGCTATTCCAAGTTCTTCAATGGTTTAGATACAAATATTGAGAAATAAATGTATCTTCTACAGTATAAGGTTCTACTTTACTTAATCTTTCAATATTTCTCTGAGACTAAAATTAAACATTTGTGGACCCAGAGCCACTCCAAAGATATTCCAAAATTATAAATTTTCTTTTTTTAAATTTTTTTTATCTGTAACTTCAACAGGTCACTTAATTTTTTTTCATAATGTTTCAATTCCCTTTTGATCTTTGTCAAAAGTGCCAAGAACCTTTGGTTGAGGAGAAGTATTTGTCTCATGATGATGTTGTTCTTAGCCAGTTTATCAGCTTCCTACATCCTAGCTAGCTATATCCTGCCCTAGATTAAGGGCAGATAACATGGCCTTAATATGGTGGACAATGTATGTTCAGTCCTTAAAAGCCTCATTTACTTTATTTTTTAGATAATGTGACAGCCATATTGTCTCGGTAGAGACCAATGGCCTCAAAGAAACCAAGAAATGGAATATGAATGAATGCAGTGATGCAAATCCATCTCCTTTTCTGCAAACTCAATTACATTGAATGTCCTACTAATGAAGACCTAATCATCTCGCTTGTAAGTACTTATCAATTTGTTAAAAATTAACTGATGGAAAGAAAAAGTATATAATCACCATTTGACATTACTTGAAACTTTAAGAAGTTTTGATTGATGTGTCTAGTGTAGTTTTTAATGACAAGCATTTGGAGTTACACAAACTAGACTTCAAATCCTGTCTGTGGCACTTAGTGGGTGACTTTGGAAAGGTATTTAGCCTAAGTTTTAGGTTTCCTAGTTGTAAAATGGGAATAACATCTACTACACTAAAATAGATGTACAGAGAGATGCAGAGTGGGAGACAGAGAGCACTTCTGTGTTTCCCGTGTCACCTCTGATCCTGCTTTCTTTCTAGAGGACCAGCTGTATACTTTCCCTTTTGATTTTTAGAAAGGCTTTAAGGTGGCTCCCGGGTGGCTCAGTCAGTCAGTTAAACATCTGACTCTTGATTTCGGCTCTGGTCATGATCTCATGGTTTGTGGTTTGAGCCCACATCAGGCTCTGCGCTAACCTGCTTCTCTCCCTCTCTCTCTGCCTCTCCCCCACTCGTTCTCTCTCTCTCTCTCTCTCTCTCTCTCTCTCTCTCGATAAATGAACTTAAAAAATGCCTTACCAAGAGCAACGTATTATAAATAGCTTATTATTGGGGCGCCTGGGTGGCTCAGTCGGTTAAGCGTCCGACTTCGGCTCAGGTCATGATCTCACGGTCCGTGAGTTCGAGCCCCACGTCGGGCTCTGTGCTGACAGCTCAGAGCCTGGAGCCTGCTTCAGATTCTGTGTCTCCCTCTCTCTCTGACCCTCCCCCGTTCATGCTCTGTCTCTCTCTGTCTCAAAAATAAAAAAAAACATTAAAAAAATGTTAAAAAAATAAAAAAAAAATAGCTTATTATAAACAGTCCTAAAGCACTAAACATATAAGCTCTGTTCTGAATCTTCTGAAAAACAAGGTCACGTAATGGTCACAATAAGTTTACAAGCTAGGTGATAGTATTGTTTTCATTTTACAGATGAAGAAATTGGAATATAGGGTGCTTAAATAACTTGTCTGAAGTCACATGGAAACTGTGCAGAGTTGGAACTCTTAACACTGGTGTGCACGCCTTTCCATACTGGCACCCTGTCAGTATATATCACTTGTGCTTGAGCTTACTTGTATTTGATTTGTTCCGCTTGCAACCCAAATTCTCCTAACGCATGCTCACACACAGTGTTTAAATGCCTTCAGAAAGTAACAGGAGTAATCAATCGTAGCAGCAACAATCCTCCTAGCACTGGTGATTATTATTACTTTATTTTTACTTTTTATTATTAACATTGAGTTATTTACTCTACAGCATGGTAATATGTGTCAACATGTAAGATACCCTGAATTGCTTATAAACAAGTTTTTATTATGTAAATTTAAAATGGAATTGAATGATAAACCAACCAGTACTGTATAACAACATAAAGGCTAAAAAGGAGACATAAAGTAATTCAAAAAGCCGAATTAAGATATAAGCATATGTGTTAAGTAACATAAGACTGAATGGTTTATGGAAAACTGTCAACATGTAGTCAGTATAAGAATTGAATTGACTAAGTTTTAAATTTAAAACTGTTTTCAACAAGTAATTTTGCCTAGTTTTTATTCCTTCTTTATGTTTTCCTCAAATTGATGCAGAAATTCTTATACTTAGGGAGAAATGTACTATAAATTATTGCCCTAAATGTGACAACACATTTGCAAGTTATTAATGTGCTTATTAGAAAAACATTCTGTATTTCCTTTGAAAATCTCATAGTGCTTTTTTCTTGTTAAGAAAATCTTCAACCTTTTGCCTCAAGCGTTGTTTTTTCTGGGTGATATAATCCCAAAGAGCACTGGTGATGAACAATTTTAATAGAGAGAATAAAAATACCTTTTATAAAGGATATACTCTGATAGAAATAATTTCCTTTCTAACAGACAGTATTTTTCTCAGCCTTCTTGGTTTTATCTTCAAGAGCAAGCCTGTAAATCTCACTTTGCCTTTCATCCTCTCCATTTATAGTTGTGTAGGGTGTTTGGTCAATCTAGTCAGAGTGCCCGATAGATTACCAGCTAAAAGCTGCCCAAAGATTAACACACACATGCACATACACACACCAAAACACTGTAAGTTAGAGATGTCTAGAAGATAAGAATTTTGAATCACTTTTTTCCTTTGTTTTATTCTCATTCTTTCGTAAATTGGATTATTAAATTTCTGGGGAAAATAATTTCTGGGGATATGAAGGTGGCTTATTTATAAGTATATCAAAATATAAAACAATTGTATGTATGATTACACCACACACACACACACACAGACACACACTTTACAACATTATATAATCAGGCCAAAGTAAATACTCTTTATGAAGCTGAGGAAGAATGAATAGAGTATAATATATTTGTAGTTTGAAGTATATTTGCATTCATAGACAATATTAAGGACATTTCTTATAAAAAATCAATGAATATTTCCTCATTCAACTTTCACTCTTGTGTTTTCCCCTTGCCAGCTCAATTCAACTTTTACTATAATTCGTAGCTATTTTTATCATCTATCTATCTATCTATCTATCTATCTATCTATCTATCATCTATCTATATCTATCATCTATCTATTATTTTTCCTTTAATAGTATCCTCTGCATCTGATAAAATATTCAAGAGAACTCAAAGTCTTTCAAGAATTCTTATAAAATTAAAGTGGATTTAACAATTTGAAAAATTTTAGAGTAGCTTGAACAAATACCTAAATAAACATTCAAATAATTTCACATTGTTTACGGAGATACAATCTTCAACCATTATTTCAAAATTTATAAATTTGTTTATACTTCTCCTACATCTGGGACTTTTGTAAAAGCCAGAGTTTTAAAGTTATGGGAGTCAAGCCACTGAACAGCTATATAAATGAAATAAGTGGCTGAGTGGATATCTTCAAACCATCTCACTCTTTCAAGTATTATCAGTTAAAGTGGTCACAAGTAGAAGACACTAGCAGGATAAATAATAGTTACATTAAAGAAAATTTTCTGGTTGAACAGGGATCTGCATTTGGCCAGAGACGTTTATCTGATAAAATGGTAATAATATCAAATTTTATGATATTTGAGGGGTTGGGAGGGTGAACCAGACTTTGTGGCTTATGTAATTTAGTCACATAAACCTGATTCAAAATAAGTGCCCCAGAGTATCCATGTAATAAAATTATTCTCTACATCTCTTTCTCATTGTGAAATATAAAGATATCATGGATACTCAGAATTTACTGGTCTGGTTAAGTATATAGTAACCAAATTTTAATTTGCTTTTACATATGCTGCTTTGGACAAAGAGAAAGTGATAGGTCAAATTATATAACTACCTCTGTTGTATGCCTTGAAAGGATATTAATAATAGATCCTATGTTTAAGGCAGGGGAAAGACAAAGCCTAAGGTAGAAAAATTCTGTGAATGGACTCCCATCGAGCCATTATTTGAATAATCTCAAAGAGAACAGTTCCAACTCATGTGGAGACCAGCAGATAAAATATATAGAATTCTGGTTTTTCTGAACTATGACAGGGAGCTTCATAAGGATGGGGTTCAAAGTAAAGGTGATAAAGATAGTCTAAACATGAGTAAAATTTAGACATGCAAGAACCTTCCTTAATCCAGTGGAAATAAGTAATGAGGGCTGATTACTTGTGTATTTATAGTTCTGAGTCACGCTGCAGTGGAATTATTGTGTACATTTGATGATACTCCTGTAATAGATGACTGATTCTGATATGCTGGAAAACACACTATACAAAGGGTATATTTCAAGTAACATCAAGTGAAAATAGAAATTCCAATCCCCAGGTAGTGATAATGAAAAAGTATTCAAGCAACAATTAAATAGGGATCCTCTTGTTTGAAGAACTATCTCAGGCCACATTTAGTTACAGAGGCTGTGGTGGCAAATCAATAGACAGCAATGCCCCATTTATTCTACATTGCTGGGTAATGAGGTGTTCCAGCAAAGAGAATGTTCCCAGTGAAGTTTACCCCTTCAAAAAAAATTTTTTTTTTGAAAGCCACTTTCTAGCCTGTGGTCTACCAGCACTCAAGCCTCTAATACTCAGATTGTCATCTGCAAGTTTGAAAAGTCCATTTCTAACTCCAAAGTAAATGTTTTTTGAAATCTTTTGAAATATTTATATTTACCTTTTTTTCCTAAACAGAGCTATGACCTCTAGAGAATAAATAATTCACAAGTATTAAAGTCATAACTGTTTCAATTCCCGTGTTTAATCTAGATAGTACCCATACACAAAGAAAAAAGTCCCAGTATTTTCTCTTACTGAGAATTTTTTTTTCCCAAGAGGACACTGGAGAATCAGCTGCTTGACCCTAGACTATGTTTGGAACTATATCTAAGGACCATTTCTCTATGTGAACCTAGAAATGCAAAGCAGGAGAGTCCTTCTGGCTTTTAGTCTAACCTACTCGTTTTAAGATGAGGAAAGTGAACACCAGCATGATGAAAGTCTTACACACCCATTAAGGGTCAGTGCTATTACCATATCCTACATTAAGGATTGGAAAACCATAGCTCATGGGTCAGAGTCAATCTTTCTTCTGTTTTTTTTTTTTTTTTGTAAATAAAGTTTTATTGGAACACAGCCACATCCATTAGTTTATATATTATCAATGGCCGTTTTCATGCTACAACTATAGAGTTGATTAGTTGCAACTGAGACCAAATACAGATACATCTGGTCCACAAAGCCTAAAACACCTACTATCTGTCCCTTTTGGAGAACATCTGCTGACTCCTGCCTTAAATCAGCCAGTTCACTGTCCAATAATTTTCCCACTCTTTCCTAATACACGGTTTTTGTTTGCTGGATTTGCCTCACACATAGGTACAAATTAACACACACAGACTGAAGTCCTGATAAGGAGATTCATGTGCTAGTGCTCTGTCTAAACATCTGCTTCCATGGGGCAAAAATCTGAAGACCAGACTGCTTTAAGCCACACTACTCTTAGAGTACATTACTTTAAAAATGCACTGTGTCACATTGCTCCACTCCGAATTAATGAGGTAGGAAGGATACAGAAAGAATACATCTCCCTTTAATCTTCTTCCTACAGTGCATGTTTAGATCATTTAGTCTACTGGAGGAAGAAAATATATGGGTTAGTTGCTCATAAACCTTGCTACATTATTATTACAATAAGAAATTTGGTAATAATTTTTGATGTGTGTCATATATTTATGAGAGTAAATATAAATTGCACCTGCTTTAGAATTGAAAACTCATATGAATTCACTTATGACTAGGAATTAGAGGATGTCTAACTCAGTAAGTAAGTGTCCCCCCTCCTCATGGCACAGCCATCTATATAGAAGCCTGGGTAATGAGGAAACTCCTGATGAAATTCAAAACACTTCAGACAAGCTTTCTCATGCACAAAATACTGCTTTTAATTGGTTCTTAACTAAATTAATTAAGCTGGTATGACTCACTCTCCAGTCACAACTCAACTTGAAAAACACAAAGGAATATGGCTGGGATAACAAAAGCTAAGAGTCCTGAATTACTCCTGATTTTCATATTAACAAGGGAGTTCAGACTAGAGAGAAAAGGTTAATTTGTTTTTTAATAGGCTTTTGAAAGATGTGATCAGGTCTAGTGTGGTAATTTATGGTTAATCATATGTTTAGAGGCAAAAGGGATTAATCTTTTAATATTAGAGCCAGTTTTGTATAACATAAAACAAAGTTCTCTTCATAGTAACTTTAAAAGTCAGGTCAGACTTCCTTTTTGAGCAAAGGTGCCAAATTGATGTGAAAAGAGAAATTTTGTCTGCGCAACGACATGGTAAGAACAGGACAGAAGCACTCTGAACACAGCTTGTTCATAGTATCTCAGCACTGAAACATTTTGCTGTATCTCATAACTTATACATTATTTCCACTGACTTATATGTTGGTGATACAACTAAATGCTAACTGCATTCTGGACCTTCACAAGCCAAGTGAGAGAGAAAACAATGTCCTTTCAGTCAGTCATTATCACCAAAATTGTAATTCCTCCAGCAGAAGTTTCCTAAACTCAATCTCAGTTACTTTACCACATTGGAATCTTTCAAAAAGCACCTGCAAAAGTGAGGTACCAGTGTGGAAAACCAGAATATGACAATTTAAATCCACAAATTTTGTGTCTTTTATGAGTTGATTTGTGTCCCCCCAAAATGATAAAGTCTTAACCTCCACTGCCTCAGAATGTGATATTATTTGGAAATAGGGTCTTTACAGTGGTAAACTTAAAATGAGGTCAATGGGGTGAGCCCTAATCTAATATTGCTGGTATTCTCATAGAAAGGGGAAATTTGGACACAAACATGCACACAGGAGAGATGATAGGGAGATATGCAGGAAGCAGACAGCCATGTGACTGGAGGAATGGCATCTATAAGCCAAGGAATGTCAAGAATTACTCCAAACATCAGAATCTAGAAGATGCAAGGAAGGATACTCCCCTAGGGTATTAGAGGGAAACACGGTCCTGCTGACACCTTCATGTCAGACCTCAAGCCTCCAGGACTGTGAAGCAATACACTTCTGTTGTTTTAAGTCACTCAGTTTTTGATGCTTTGTTACAGCAGCCCCAGGAAACTAATACAGGACATTAGGCACGATCTTTTTATTTCATGGCCTAGTGAAATACTTCAGGAAGAGAGTAGGAAAGACAGAATGTTATACTGTGTGAGATACCCACATTTCAGAATCTAAAAATCAGCCTTCTGCGGTACAGCAGCAGCCCAATTTCAGAGATGTGAGACCACCCCTTTGTGCCTCTCCTCCCATCGATCAATCTTGATGAAACCTAACACTTTTGGGGGGCATTTTCGCCATGGAGACATGCATCTCTTATGAGTAGAGAGGGTACATGAAAGCTCAGATATAATGCTGTGCTTTTCACCTTGTTGAATGATAGCGTCTAACAGGGTCGACACATACACCAAGGCTGTGTAAGAATCTGACCATAAAAGCTCCAATTTAAAGACCTTCCAGATATAAGTTGGGTCTTGGAGAAACAATATTCAGAGAAATTATCTATTGTTAATAGACACTTTATAGATGTGAAATGGCCTTTAAACTTATCCCGTCCAAACCCTTGCTAAACACCACAGGCTCTTGATGTAACGAAAATGTGACTTCCTTGGGCAACCTCTGCTTTGGCACTTCCCTCTTAGCACTGCTAGGACCACGGGAGTGCACCTGTAAACATAGCTTTTTCCCAGCATCAGAGGCTGGCTGATCTCCTTGGTCTCACCCTCCCGCACATGTGGGCCTGGCTTCATGCCCTGACCTCGTTTAGATTTCACATTCTTGGCTCCATAAATGTATTTTATTTTCTACTCACCTAATTGTGTTTGAGTCTTCAATCAAGATAAAACGAATTAAATAATAAATCACAACCAAAGCCTTTTCCTTTCGTTGCTGTGTCATCTTTACCATATCCCGATCATCCTGAGCGTGTACCAGCTTCAAGTTCCTCCCACTACCAAAGGATGAAAAACAAATTGGTTCTCCTCAAGTGTCCAATCAACCTGTGATCTACTGCAAACTTAATTCCACCTCACTTCTTCTGAGAAAAGTTACTAAAGATCTGTTTTCTTAGTAAAAGCTCAGCTTTGTAGTTTTGTGTTGTGTCCTGTTCCTGAAAATTTCCCATCTCCCCTCTTTAGCTCCGTATACCAACTAATTAAATGCCAATTCATACCATTGTGATAATAAGGGCAAGAGTACAGATTCTATCCCAGTGGGGCTAACTATTAGCTTTATCCACTTCCAAGGCCAGAGACTACACATATGCCAATGCATTTATACCTATGACTCAGCTGAGGGTGTGCTATATTTAGTATAATTCTGGTATGTAACTTAAATACTGTACAAAGGATGTCCTTCTGTGAAAAATTCATTGCTCACTTAATGCAAGGAAGAAGCTTTGAAGAGAAGCACATGAAATAGAGAGGAAGGAGACACTAAGTATCTGAATCCTATCAATGTACCCTGGATGTCAACAGGATGATAAATAAGAATTTTATAACCTCTGCGTATCTATTTTTTTTTTCAGAATAGTTAGTTATATTTAGGTATATTTTAAAATGTATGCAAATATTCAAAAGACACCATTGAGAAAATATTGAAATATACAGGTACATAATTTCATAGTTTTCAAAGTAGTTTAATAAGTTAATCAGTTCCTTACATTTAGTCTGAAAGCTGTCAGATGGAAAAATGGTGGCTCCTACAGAGTATTAACAGTTCCAAAGTCACATAGAGCTAGAAACTGGTCAAACCAAATTCAAATACAGGATATCTGTTCACTCAACAAACATTAATTTAGTACCAACTTTATGCTAGACCTATGCTTGGGGCAAGACCAAGAATTTTCCTGTTATATCAATATGGCTTTGAGCCATATTCTCTAAATAGATAAAATAGATAATCATTTTTTTGTTTCAATTTTCAGTTAAATTCTAGTTAGTTAGCATTATGGTAATATTGGTTTCTGGTGTAGAATTTAGTGATTTATCACTTACATACAATACCCAGTGCTCATCCCAACTAGTGCTCTCCTTGTTGCCCATCACTCATTTATCCCATTCTCCACCTACCTCCCTTCATCAATCCTCAGTTTGTTCTCTATAATTAAGAAGCTCTTATGGTTTGCCCCCTCTTTTTTTCCCCATCCCCTATGCCCCATGCCCCTGGTCTGCTCCTTAAATTCCACATATGAGAAAAATCATATGGTATTTGTCTTACTCTGCTTGACTTGTTTAGCTTAGTATAATACACTCTAGTTCCATCCATATTTTACAACTGGCAAGATTTCATTCTTTTTTGATGGCTGAGTGATGTTCCATTGTATGTGTTTATATACCACAACTTCTTTATCCATTCATCAATCAGTGGACGTGTGAGCTCTTTCCATAATTTGGCTATTTTGGTAATACTGCTGTAAGCATCAGGGTGTATGCGCCCCTTTGAATTAAAGAAAAATGATGCTTATTTATTCTTGAGAGAGACAGACAGACAAACATAGTGTGTGTGTGTGTGTGTGTGTGTGTGTGTGTGTGTGTGTGTGTAGGAGGGACAGAGAGAGGGAGACACAAAGTCTGAATCATGTTCCAGGCCCTGAGCTGTCAGCACAGAGCTCAACATGGGACTCGAACTCGTGGACCATGACATGCCTGAGTCAAAGTCGGACGCTTAACTGACTGAGCCACCCAGGTGCCCCCCTTTTTGTTTTTCAATTAAATTTTTTTTGCATGTGCCTCTTGAATCAGTTTTTGTATCCTTTGAATAAATACCTAATAGAAAGAAAATATTTATTTATTTACATTTATTTATTTATTTATTTATTTATTTATTTATTTATTTATTTATTTTGAGAGAGAAAGTGGGGGAGGGATAGTGAAAGAAGGAGAGAGAGAATCGCAGGCAGGATCTGTGCTCAGTCTCATGAACCGTGAGATCATGACCTGAGCTGATATCTAAAGTTGGATCCTTAATCCATTTAGCCATCCAGGCACCCCAAGAAAACCATTTTTAAAATTCATTGTTGAAATATTTCAAAACAGTGTCATAAATATTTGGTTTAAGCACTAGAGTTGTGTGAAGCCCAAAATATACAATCCTATAGCATTAAATGACCATTTCTGAACACTTCTAAACTATTAGTATATTATTTACTTGAGGTGTAAAATTATAGTATCTTCTCTAGATTAACTTTATGTTATCAGTAAACATAAACGATGTCACTCTTAAAATGACTTTAACTTAGGGGGCACCTCAGTTTGTTAAGCACCCGGCTTGAATTCAACTCACGTCATGATTTCATGGTTGAGAGACTGAGCCTCCCGTTGGGCTCCATGCTGGGTGTGGAGCCTGTTTAAGATTCTCTCTCTCCTCTTCTTTGCTCTTTCTCTACTTTGGCATGCTCACGTTCTCTCTCTCTCTCTCTCTCTCTATCTCTCTCTCTCTCTTTCTCTGAAAAAAAAAAACAAACACACTTAAAAACTGTATCTGTACTTTTCTAGTAGCACTATAGAACCGTACTCAGAATTGTAACCCAGCTCATAAATAGAATTTATAACCCAAAATAAAGTATCCTGTTTTGTTTTGTGTAGCTAATATTAATAACTGACAGAAGAGATATCGTATCAATAACTTTCTTGTCATCTTTGTTAAAAAGAATTGCTTATTTTCTATGATCCAAATAGAAGGCATGGATCCAGAATCTCTTAAAATAAAGCACTTTGCTGGTTAAAATCTACTGAACATACTGGGGAATTCAAAATGGCTTTGTAAGTTGTCTTAATGAGGGAATTGAAGAGAAAAAAATCAACTTCAGGTAATTTAGAATTGTGTTACAAACAAGCCAGCTTTCCTTCTTACTCAGTGCTCAATGCTCTCCTTTTCTATCTTTCACAAGTTATCCATCCCACAGACATTCAACCCCCTCTTTGTTTAATTTATGTAAATTGGTATAGAACATGAAATAAGTTTCAGGCATGCAACGTTGTAACTTGATATTTGTATACATTACGAGAGGTCACTGTCATAAGTCTAGTTACCTTCTAGACCATAAAACGGAACTCCTTTGCCCATTTTTCTCACACCCCAATTCTCTTCCCCTCTGGTAACTACCAATCCTTTTTCTGTATCTATGAGTTTGTTTTTGATTTTTTTTGTTTATTCATTTTTTTGTTAGATTCTACACATAAGTGAAATAATACATTATTTGTCTTTCTTCACCTGACTTATTTCACTTAGCATGATACCCTTAAGGTCCATCCATGTGGTCATAAATAGCAAGATCTCATTTTTCTTTTTTTATAGCAAAGTGGTGCTTCCTTTTGTGTGTATATATTGTTATGTAACACCCTTCTTTATCTTCTGAACTTATTGTTCAACCTTGTCTTAGCTTTTGGTGATTCTTGAACCTTTGTGATCTTCAAAGTAGCCTGATCTATTCTTATTAGGTCCCAAGTTTTGAGAGTGTGCCAAGTACTCTCAGTGTTCCAAAGGGAAGGGGCTCAGACTGTTCTCAGTTTCAGGCTAATTGTAAGCAGAGTCCTAGACAACAGTTTTAAGGTCTGCAATTGTAAACCCTGCTAACTTCCAGACCAGGAGATCTGGAAGTGTCCCCTGGGTGACAGTTGTGAAAATTATGGCTTTTGTTGTATGTATAAGCCCCTTTCCGGGAGGTATCAGCAAGCTGAGGAGAAGCTAAGGGAAGGCAGTAATATGGTCTAGGGGTTGCCTCTCTAGCCTCTTGATGTGTGGTGAACGTGTGGCATGTCCCTCAATCTGAAACTCCAGAATAAGAAAATAGACCTTTTTTCACATGAAGACTGGGGGTATGTTTCTGTCTGATGTTTGTACAGTGCCCTACGGAGTGGTAACCTGCAAAGGACAGTCTCTGTGATTGTTGTAGACCCTTGAAGCCTAGAGACACAATCCTGTCTGGCCACCATAGCCCTGTGTGGCTGCAGCTGCCTGCTGGCTGGAAGGCAGGGGTGGGCTAGGCTGAAGCTGTGGTGCTTGGGGTTGGTTTCCTACAAGAGCTGATTGTCTAGAGGGGTGGTGCAAAAAATGGCATCTTCCAGCATTGATACCAACAAGGCAGATGGAAAATGCAAAAATGGTGTGCATCACTTCCTCCAGCTCTGGAGAGAATCCCAATAGATTTCTACGTCTCTGGCAGACACATTAAGATTAACAAGTAAGTGTCCTTTGCATATGCTTTAGGCACCTTTCAAGCTGTTGCTTTTGCACTGGGTCCCAGGGTAAGTGGGTCTTTGTGTGGGTCCTTTAGGAACAAATTTTCCGTTCTTTATGCCTTATGGTTACCCTGGAAGTAAGACCCATAGGTTTTTAAGGCCAGACACTTTGAAGGTTCGTTTCTCTGGTGCATTTCCCAAAGGTTGGGGTGCCTGATGTGGGGTACAAATGCTTTGCTTCTCAGGGACCAGCTCCATAGTATGAGATCCCTCCCAACTGTGGGTTGCAGAGCCTGGGGTGAGATTTCTTGCAAGACCATGTCTCTGCTCTTCCTACCTGTCTCAATGTGATCCTTTCATCCTTTGTTGTGGAGGTGCTGTTCAGCTAGCTTTCAGATTCTTTTCAGTGGGCATCGTTCCTTATGTGGCTGTACATTTGTGTTCATCAGAGGTGAGTCCAGGATATTTCTTTGCCATCATCTTTACTAAATCTCTCCAAAAGATTTAATAATCTGTCATTTGAAAGAATCCATGGATATTCATTTTTATTAATTTATACATTCATCCCCCATCTCCAGTTTACTCACTAAGCTGTTGGCTTTTAAATTCTGTAGTATACCAGCTCCATAAATCCAGAGTTTGTGAGAGCTTTCAGTACCATTTGCAGTCTAGGGATATGGCTTTGAAATTTGCCATTTCCTGGGCCTCCAGATAGTAACATGATGGATAAAGCCAGCTGATTGCTCAGGCCAGGCCTTACTGGGAAGTTACCCTCACAGATTCACCATGACCCAGCTTTGCTATTTCAGATGCTCACTTTTGTTGGTATATCCAAGTGTGACCAGTCTCTGATTCTCAGTTATCATACTTAAAAGAGGTTGATTTATAAGCCAGAATGCTAATAATTTACAAATAAGTAGGAGAACTTGGCATCTTCTTACTATAGTCCCTTCCATGTAAAAAGGTTTATTCAGATAAATGAAAATCAAGAGGTTACCTATTACTATGTTATAAAAAAGAAATATAATATTTTAAATGGATTTCTTTATCCTAACTGAAAACTGTTTTTATTTTAAAGGGAAGGGATCCAATCCATCCACCTTCCTCTGAAGATACCAAAAAAAAAAAAAAAAAAAAAAACACAAAAAACAAAAAACTAACAAAGCTCTAACTCTACACTTCAATACCTCAACCTTTTGTTGCATTTAACATTATGTCCCTCCATTTTCTTTCAAAAATGCATGGAACATTTATTTATTCTTGTCATCTTAGATTTTTTAAGTTATGATAAGAAAACTCGATAATCTTATTAAGAAGTTTTGTCAAAATTATAGCATGAATTACTTTTTTGGTTTCTCAGACACCTGATTCTAAATAGTGTTTCACTTGCTTATTCACAATTTTATGTTCATTTATTCAAAAATAGCATAATGAGTCTTACTTGTTTCAATGAAAGAGAATATATCTGTCTTCTCTCTGAACTTTCATTCAATTACTTCCTTCGGTAATTTCCTTGAATAATTTTAGAACTACTGTTGTAATTCAAGTTTGGGCTAAAATTTTATAGTCTATTCTGGTTGATTGCAATATTCTAAGGAATACCTAAGTTGATGGTAGGTAGGTCTTTTTCTGAAGTTTTGCTTCATGGAGGATGTGTCTGGAAATCTGAGCTCTCAGTTGCCTGTCATTAACATCAGGAAAAATATAAAAAGAATGTTTCAATAAGCCCTCAGAGACTATTCTAATATGGAATGTGGATTTGTCTACTAGCTCTATTCCTAGAGTTAAGCCAAAGGGGTCAATAATATGGGGTTAATCAGATTTGAAGCATGAGCTAAGTATTCTAAAATATGTCAGCATACATCACCATAAAAATCACAGAGAATGTAAGTTTTTCTCAAGGTTACAGAACCTGATTATTCTCCTAATCTTCTTACCCTTTTAGTTCTTATAATTGTGATTAGTTTTCAGTATTATATTTATGTTTTAATATAATTTATTTTTAAGGAAAATGGAACATATCAAGCTTTATCTCTAAAAGTCATATTGATTCTTCATAAACATAGATAGATCCCCAAAAAGGGCATATTCAGCCTTTTTCCACCACTGTTTCAAGCAAGATTGTTAAAAAGTCAAGTAGGAATTCTCTATCTTGACCTTTATAGGGTTGCAAGCAGTTTTTCTCTCTCTCTTCTGAAGTGTTAGAGTATGATTGCTTACTCTTCTCAGACTGAGAGTTGAGTCACTGTATTTTCCAAGCCAGGAGAAAGAATCAGACACGCTCTGAAGAGAGAATTAAGGTTGGCTCAAATATCAGATAAGCACCTATAAAGTATAGTCTATCACTCTACACAATATGAGATCTAGATTTATGATAGTCCACCAACTTTATAGATCTGACATGGTAGATGGCTTCAAACTATGGATTTCTAAGGAGGTTATTATTAATAATGAGATTATGAGGGCTATAACAACATATAATTAATCTGATAATATTGAGATTATACTTTCTAAAAACAACTAATATATAAAACAATTTTATTACACAGTGGGTGCAAGAAATAATATATAGGTATGTTTTGTCTTTTTATTTTATTTTTTTAATTTTTTTTAACGTTTATTTATTTTTGAGACAGAGAGAGACAGAGCATGAACAGGGGAGGGTCAGAGAGAGGGAGGCACAGAATCTGAAACAGGTTCAAGGCTCTGAGCTGTCAGCACGGAGGCCAACGTGGGGCTCAAACTCACGGACCGTGAGATCATGACCTGAGTGAAGTCGGCCGCTCAACCGACTGAGCCACCCAGGTGCCCCTGTTTTGTCTTTTTAAATGAAACCTAGTACACAAGTGCGTCCACTTATTAATGAAGATAAATAAAGTAATAATCAACACTACCAAAACGTTCCTGGCTAACCTGTAATAATAACCTTAGATGCATTAAAATATGATTCAATTTAGAAAATTTTATTCATGTACTTATTTTTTAGAAATATATCTATTCATAAATTTAATTTACAAATAAATATGAATGGAATGTCTGTGACATTCCTGGTCTATTTCTCCTTTGCAACTATATAAACCTCTGATTCTTATAAAACAATTAATAATTTATTTTGTTTGTTTTATGTCTTTTGGGGGCATACATTGTTACTTATAAGTATCAAGAAGCTTACAAATAATAAATATTGAAAAAAGAGAAATAATCATTTAGACTTGCAAAATTCTTATGAAATATTTTTGCCCAATTTCTACTAATCTGAAAGTTCATATGTCTGGTAGAGAAAACCACATACTGAACCTAACTCAGAAAATGTACCAGAAGTATGATTGAATTTCATTAGTTCTCATCATGTATGCCCTAGAAAAATTAGCAGGAGACTTGAAGGAATTCTCTCTTTTAAGCAATCTCTGACTTGTGTTAGCAATTGGTGCCAGAACACCCCTCTGTGTGTTCCCCCAAGAATAAATGATGACAGACTACTTGGATGTTTGAAGAAAGAACTTGATCTCAGCATTAAGAAAGATAAGTTCAGAGAGTAAATTTTGTTTTGTTTAGCATTGCCTCCAGATGGATAACAGAGAAGATGGCAACTTCCATCTCCTGGTCTTTGAAACTTCTTTCTAATTGGTTTTGAAGGCAAGTCCAAGCCTTCAAAACCATAGTATTCATGCATTTATTCTGAACATTCATGGGATGTCTATTATGTGCTCAATAGTGGCCTAAGCACCAAGGGTAAAATAACAGGTAAGAACAGCCATGCTTAAAATATAATAATCCAAGCTTCTTAAAAACATCACACCTATGAATCAATTTTAGTATTTTTAGGAAATTACTTAACTGCTGGTCTTTCTAATTTCAAATTTTAGAAAGGCCCTGATTCAGGATTTGTAAAGTCTGAAACCTTTGAATAAAAAATAAATACTAAATGTTCCATATCTTTAGATAAAATTACACACACACACACACACACACACACACACACACACCACATACACACTGTATTTTTTAAACAGTGCTGGGGGAAAACAGCATTATGGAACTTTAAGATGGATTTTTTGAGTGTCTATAAAATGTAAGAAAATGTAACCCTGTGTCTAATTGCGACATTATTTTATAAAATCAAAGAATTCTACGTTCAAATATTGCCATTTAATTTACTAGATCATGAGTTTATTCCATTTAGTATAGAATCCAGGTAGAGGTTGTATGAAGGGGTAAATAAACAGTAGTTTAACAGTTACTCTTTCAGAAAATAATTATTCTCTTATCCAACAGACTCAACAAAAAGGCAGAATTATTATTTATTTAAGGAGGTACCTTATAAAAGTATGTGAAAGTGAAGCTGATGTAATTTGTGAGCATAAACACATTAAAGAGCTATGGGGCCAGTATAATGGGGTTACATAGGAAGCATGAACCCATGTTTGTGTTCAACGAAGGAAGCTTTCACTCCAGACTCAGTATGAAAAAAACTACTCTTTGTGTAGAAAGCTGGCAGGAGAGAATACCTCCCTTTACAGTAGCAAAAGAAGACTATAGAGGCAATGAGTAAGAGAGGCATAGAGAGCAGAGCAGAAGGAAGAGGAGATAGAAATACAAGCTCTTCTTCAGTAGAAGTAACTGGTGGGACATGTTTTGCTGGGCATATTAGAGGGAGGCAAAATGTTAGCATAGAGTTAATACTGGTCGGTGCCTAATATGAATGTTGAACAATTGAATAAACACAGGCTGAGGATTTTCTGTAAATAATGTAGGAAAATTGGTGCAGATTATCCTGGGAGAAGAAAGGCAAAGAGATGCTACAAAAGCATAGCAACAGAACTTGGGTAACTGAGGACTCAGAAAAAAAGTTCCAGACCCACCAAGCATATGAATGGCTTCCTCTAGTTTTTTAAAGGAGAGAGTTAAAATTAACTTCAATATTTTCACATTTGTTATTTATTTTCTGAATACAAAGAGATTTATGTTGCTTAAGATCTATTAAGCTGTATAGCATTCTGACTATAGGGAAGTTCAAACATTTTCAAAAATACTTTTATTTTATTCACAAACACCTCTCTTAAATAATTCTGGATTCGTTTTTGCGGTCATCCTACGTTGTAGAAAACAAAACAATATCAGGTAAATACATGTATATGCATTATGTGTATGTAGGTAGTAATAAACAAAGCTAGGAAGCAAGATTGAATGACTATCTACAAGAAAAGGTGAAATAAATGAGGGTATATCCATTGTACAACGATTACATGCCCATTAAAAGATACAATTGAAGTAACAGTAGTCTGTAAGAGTTAATTAGAGGGGTGTCTGAGTGTCCAGCTTAGGGTCCGGTCATGATCTCACAGCTTGTGATTTCGAGCCCCGCGTCAGGCTCTGTGCCGACAGCTCAGAGCCTGGAGCCTGCTTCGGATTCTGTTACTCCCTCTTTCTGCCCCCTCCTTCGCTCATGTTCTGTCTCCCTCTCTCTCTCTAAAAAGATAAATATTTAAAAAATAAAAGACTTAACAAGAAAGTAGTCACAGATGAAAAAGCAAGGTATAGGAGAGTGAAATACATGGATTTGTGTGCATATGGACCCGATGCACAATGGACCTGAAAACCTTTATATGTGTATGTCTGCACACATTTATGAAATATCCCTGTTACGTAAGATTACGTAAGCATAAAAATAATAGAGAAGGGTCCATACTATAGGGGTAACAAGTTCCAGAGAGAGGCAGGGGTGCAGAATGGTGCTGTTTTGAAAATAAGAGAAAAAAAGAGCAAAAAAAGCAAAGCCAGAAAAAGAAGAAAAGTTGTTCTTTAAAAAAACCCATGGATATTACAACATTGTTTATGTATTTATGCATCATTATATGTATGTGTCTATGTACATGAAGAACTTTAATTATAGTTTCAAAATTTTTAAAAATGATGATTCTGTTTCAGAGTGGTAAATATATTAAGTGGCACCCTATACAGATTTGTGGGGTTTTTTTGTTTGTTTGTTTGTTTTTGTTTTTTTTAGTTGTGGAAGTTTGAGCCTCATTCCAAAAAGAATGATTATTTAATTACGTCTGTTTACTTATGATGCTGAGAGTCAAATCCAAAATGTTAAATGTAATTTGGGATCATTTCCTAAAATAAATTTTCTGGATAATATATGATACTCACAGAAAAACAATAATATTTTCAGAAAAATATTCGTGTATAAATTCTCCTAACATTTTCTATATCTAGTTGTGATAGTTTTGAAGCATAACTTTAAAACTATGTCCAAATATTAAATACATGAGATGTTATCAGTATTACTATTTAACATCTGGCTGCATTTGCTAACTTAAATTTTTTTTTATCTTATTTATTTTGAGAGAGAGAGAGATAGAGAGAGAGAGAGAGAGAGAGAGAGCATACACACAGGCAGGGGAGGAACAGAGAGAGGGAAAGAGAGAGAATCCCAAGCAGGCTCTGTACTGTGACTGCAAAGCCCGATGAGGGACTTGAACTCACCAACCGTGAGATCATAACCTGAGCTGTCACCAAGAGTTGGAGGCTTAATTGACTGAGCCCTGCATTTGGTACTTTTAAAATAAATGTGTTATGCAAAATTAGTAAGAAAGTAATAAAAGTAATTATTTACTTTTCTGGTTAAAGTTTTGGTTAAGTAAAGTGAAGATTTACTATTTCATGCACAATTCAGGGAAATGTCTTTTTCATGTTGAATTGTTAAATAGGAATGAAGTTATATTTTCTTTTGGAAGTCCTTTGATATTTTGCTTTAATAGGATAAAGTAGATGACATATTTGCAATTACCACATTACTTTATATAAAGATATTTTAAAATCTTGAAAAATTTAATTCCTGAAAAATTAAATATTCTCCAGTGATATCTTGAATTATTTGCACACTTTGTTTTTCACTTTGTGAAAGATATATTTTGGTTGAGCCCTAGAGATTCAAAATTTTAAATGTCCAAATTAATTAGTTCGAGTGTGAGTTACTGTAAGAGCAAATATTGTAGCTTTCTTTACACTTAATATATTCTAGGTCCTAAAAAAAATAGGACCAACAACAAAATGTAAACTTGAAATATAAGCAAGTATACTGGCCAGAATCCTGAAAAGGAAATAAGAAAGCTGAATTGTCAATGGCATATTACATTTCAAATGACCTGGATACAGGTTTTGTAAATAGTCCCATTCCCTGGTTCTTAAAGAACTTACTACTAGCTAATATTTACTGAGTGCTTTGTTGAAGAACTTACTACTAGCTAATGTTTATTGAGTGCTTTGTACTCAAGTCACTTAAAACAGTTCTGTGAAATAGAAACTATTATTATAATCATTTTATAGATGAGGAAAACAAAACCCTAAAAGATTAAGTACATTGTTAGTAAACTCAATTGGTATAGAGGTTTAGTTGTGCTAGATGAAACCTTCTAGAGATGTGTTCTACAACATAGTGGCTATAATTAATGATACAATATTATGCATTTCAAAATTTGTTTAGAGGGTAGATTTCATGTTGTGTTTCTGCCACAAAAACAAAGTAAGCAAACAAAAACAAAGGGACGTAAGGAGACTCTGGAAGGTGTCACAGGTATGCCTATAACCTTGGTTACAGTGATGGTATCAAGGGTGTTTGCTTATGTTCAAACTCATCAAATTGTATACAATACAGTATGTGAAGTTCTTTGTAATTTAATTACACCTTAATAAAATTGTTAAAAGAAGAAGAGAAACTTTTTTAGGTCACATAGCTAGGATATGTAGAGCTGAATTCAAATCCAGACAGTTTGTGCTCTTAACTATTACACCAGGTTTTCTCAATCTCAGTACTACTGACATTTTGATTCAAATGATTTTTTTTGTGTTGTTGTTGTAGGGGAGGTTGTTGGACGTCCAGCAGCATTCTTGTCCTACACTCACTAGATGCCACCCCATAAAAATCATGACAACCAACAGCATCTCTAGATAATGCCAAATGTCCCCAGGGGACATTCTCCCCCAGTTGAAAAGCACTGGACTAAACTAATCAGAATATTAAGAACCATGACCTAATGGAGGTAGAAAAAAAAATTCAAATCAGTGTTCTAGTTAGAAGAGAGGAAAATATATACATATTAGGCAAGTAACTTAGAGTATCCACTAGCTATACAGCAATTATTTTTTGGCCTTTGTCCTCTGCTAGAATGAACATTTTTTTAGATTTTGTTTTGCTTCTTGCTTTTCTTATTTCTACTACCTGGGATATACTAGATTCTTAATATACTGTTATTGAGTAGATATATAAATTATCCATTGAGGAAGGGATTTCTTTAGTGCTCTTTTTATTTTACCCAACAATCATTCTATAATTCTATCATCCTATTCTGTAACATTCTATTGTCAAATATCCTCTAGGGAAAAAATTCCTTAGATTGAGATCCTTTGCACTGAATAGTGATTCTCACGTGGTAACTAATACATACATTTTCATAGACTTGATTATTTAAAAATTGTATTATACCAGTTATTTTCACTCTTGAGCAAGAGTAAAGGATCCAGATAAGAAATATGTTAATGGAACTGCTATCTCCTTGTTTTCCATAGCACTTTTGTATCCTCATAGCTCATCATACCCATTCTCAAATTCTGGGATCCAGATACCCTAAGCTACTTGTTCTCTGAATGCAAATCCTTGTTATATGTTATCTCTTTTGTCGAGAAGGTTCCTCTTCCCACCTTTATCTAGCTAATACCTATTGCTCCTTAAGACTCTTCTCTCAGAACTGACATCCTAATAATCCAAGGTTTCAGTGTAGTTTCTCATATGTTCCTATATATCTTACCTATACCTCTAGTATAGCATGTATCACAAAGTGCATTTGTGTCAATTGTTGTTGTTTTCTTTTTCCTGTCAAACTGTTAAGCTTATTAAGATTAAAGTATATCACTATTTATACTCCCGCTGCCTAAGACATAGTAGATCTCTACTTGTTGAATAGATGAAGATTAGAATAGAATAATTGACAATCAATGAAGGCCAATTATTGAGTGATTTACTCCCTCAAGAAAAGTTTTTGAAATATAATTTAGGTTGGCAACTATCCCACGACTTTTTAGGGTATACATTCTTGTTGACTATATGACAACTGAGAGCTCCGAAAACAAACGAACAAACAAACAAAAGTTAACACACCTATAAATAGTACATAGCATAAGAGAAGTTTTGAGTGTCAAGTCCTACCTTTGGCACTTGTAATTCCTGTGTGACCTCTACCTGTATCATCTAAAATCTTTTAATATGATTTTCTTCATATATCTCCACCTATGGGAATACCTTAGGAATTCAGTGAGATAATGTGCACAAATAGCTATATGCAGTCCCTAGTCTATGGGCAGGAAGACCACATTATTTTTTTGTGCAAGTCATGATACATTTGAAAGTGAAAGAGGCTGGGACAAAAAGAAGAAACCTGTACTGTCTAGCACCCACCCAAAGCACAAGGTATCAATAAAAAGTAGGTAAGATTCTTTGTGGCCTACTCCTAGAGAAGTAGCAATGTGCAATGTACAGCTTTGTGGTTATAACATGTAACGATACCATTAAAAACAAGCATATTTTCTGGCTCCTTATCCCGTGTCCTTCCCATGTCATAATTTTTAACTTTTACAGCACTAAATTTACCCAAAATAAAAATGAGTTCTCAATTCCACTTTCTGTCATTTTGAAGATTGTTATATTTTCTGATAATGTGATCTGGCCTTCTTGAACATTTAAACAGATATACAGGGTGGCTCCACAGGTGTGTAGAACACTGTATACCCCTGGAGATTTCATTAAGAATAACATACCTCTGTTTGAATAATGTGCGTTATGTTGAAAAGGATGCTATATAGCATGCCTATAAAAGCTCAGATTTTCATGGGCAGATGGCACTTTGATTGAAACATAATATATATTAAACGTGAAGATAATTGCTTGATTATATACTGCATTAAGTGGACACCTTGGTTTGCACTGTACTATTTAAGCAGTAAATACTCTCTGGAAAATTTATACCTATGATTAAAAATGACATCAAACAGAAGCTAAGAGGTCAGCCAGGATTATCACAACCTATATTTAAAATAGAAACTTTTCCATAGCAGAAGAACGTGACCAATTTTTAAAATATTATTCTTCAAAAGTACACTATGATACTTCTTTTAATGTTTGTAACTTTATGTAACCATTGCAACACCCTTTTATCTATGTGTAAGACATGTATCTGTGGATCCATCTATGTAAGTGTTTAGGCATTTCTGACTAAGGGGAGCTAGACTCTAACTCTCATGGACCCAGTGTGGATAATAAACTTTTTTATCTGCATTTGATGTAAATTCACCTTCACAAGTCAAGGCTATAGACACAGAGTTAGTGTACATGATGTACAGTCATGGAGCTTTCACTGAGAATGTTTCTCTTCAGTCCAATTTGTGTGTGTTTGTGTGAATATATTTATGAATGTTTCTATGAATGCATTTGTTATCTTTGGCTAAATTATTTTATGACTTAGATTTTAAAAGAAAATTTAAAAATATCTCTAGGCACATTTAGAAGAAAACTCTTCTAAAGGATATAAACTCTTGATTGGTTCTCCTTACAAATTAAGACTGCCTTCACAACTCTGTTCCTGGAGGCTATGGATAATAGTTGAGGGAAGGTTATTGGTATTTAAGAACATTTGAAGGTATTAGATGGTACCCTTGTAGTTGTGTTCTGATCCTGTGCATTTAAAGATGGTGACACCCATCACAACTCAGGATATCTCCTGTTCCCTTGGGTACTGACCATCAAAATCTCCTTTTATTGGCCTGGCCAAGGTGTGAATAGACAGTGATACTTGTCCCTCCCTCCCTACAATGTGTCAGACAAGGTTTAAGTAGAGTTACTCCAAATATGGATATTTTCTTCTAAGAGGATGAGTTGAAAAAGGGAGAAAGAGGAATAAAAATGAGAAACTATACACAATCTGGCAGTATTTAATCTATTCAAAGCTGACTACCTGGTGAACAATTTAATTTTTAGTGCAAAAGGCACATGCTAATGTTTCAATTTCAGTGTGAGACTAACTCAGCAACTCAACCTAGATCCCACTTCTTTCTTTAGATACCCATGCCCCAAATCTCTTTTATTCACCACAAGTGAAACTGATAGGTAAAAGGTGGCTGCAATGAATGAATGAATTTCTTGCATATCATAAGTAAAATTAACATATACCTTATTATTTGAATAGAAAGTAGATCAAAGTTGACATGTAACTCTAAAATATAATATAATATAATTAGTTTATAAACCTCTTTTCTTATGAAGGAAAAGCTCAGTTTCTACATATAGTAAAATCTCAATAGTTGGTAAATGGATACCATGTTGTTAAAATCACCTGTGACAGAATAACAACAAGGAAAGGATGGTACTAGAGGGACAGCAATAAAAGTAATTAAACTAAATAACATAATGAAATATCACGTTAATGATGAAATGAATAAAAATAAATATAATTTATTATTTTCATTTTTAATAAATGATATTGAAGCTTCATTGTTTTCCTGTCACTTACAAATAATAAATTTAATTCATACAATGGTTTCCCCCTTAGCCATGAGGGATATGTTCCAGATCCTCCATGGGATGCCTGAAATTGTGCATAGTATCAAATGTAAATATATATTACCATGTGTATATATACATATATGTGGTAAATTTTAATTAACATTATGCATGTATTTTTTCAAGTAAAGGAAAATAAAAGAATCTCTCCTAAAATTTATTGTAAAATAAAATCACTTAGGATATCTGTTATTTTGGTTGCAATCTATTGATGTTTTCTCTGGGTACACTTCTCAGGGTTGAGGAGTAAAAACCAAAAAGAACAGAATTGGAGAAAATAATCCCCAAACTATTATATTCCATAATATATTTCAAGTGTCAATATAAGTTCTTTCCTCTGGTCCTTGTAAATAGTCTATAATATAGACTATATATATATACGTGCATATATATATACGTATATATATATATGTATATATATTTATGCGTATATATATATATATATATATAGTATATTTATATATATGCTATTACTATTTTTCCCATTTACCAATAAGAAAGCCAAGGTCCAGATAGATTAAATGATTACCCAATGTCACAGAGTGAAGAAGTGGCTGAGATTAGAAGCATGGATGGTCAAAGTTGACATAGAACTCTAAAAATATATTATAACTCTCACTCTGCTTCCAGAGTCTGTTTTTTAACCACACTGCTACTTTGATTGTAACTAGAGTATCCTATAATTGTTTGTACTATCCTTCTAAGTTAATACCACTCTTCTGCATCCATTTTTTGTTCCAGTGGAAACTATCAATAAGAAGACTTCTTTTCTACCATGCATGTATGGGCAGGCCTAAGTAAAGCTCTCCATAGGTAACTATCTCTAAAACTGAAATCCTTGAAAGATGTGGAATGTCTATCCTCTTTATTGAAGAAAGTGTAATCTGTGACTTTATGCAAGGCTCTTTGAAGCAAACAAGATCGTTGACACCATGCACTCAATCAATGATAGGAGTTAAATAATATTCTTCCATGCTATATTCAAAAATGTGCTGTAAAGGTGAGCTGCTTAAAAGATTTTTAAAATATTTTGATATTTATATTTAATATTAATATTTATATTTAAATATGTAGTTAAAATATCTTTTTAAAAGTAGATGGGGAGAGTCAATTATCCTAAGTATCCTTCATCTCTTTCTTTTTGACAATGGAAATAAATTAAACTCAAACAAGTAAGTCTAAAACAAATTTCATCCTATTTAAGAGACTCTAGTCACACTTAGTTAAAACCATTTTGAAGTGAACTGATAGTTGGCTTTTTAATTTTTTTTAATGTTTTTATTTATTTTTGACACAGAGAGAGACAGAACATGAACAGGGCAGGGGCAGAGAGAGAGGGAGACACAGAATCTGAAGCAGGCTCCAGGCTCAGAGCTGTTAGCACAGAGCTCGATGTGGGGCTCGAACCCACAGACTGTGAGATCATGACCTGAGCTAAAGTCGGATGCCTAACTGACTGAGCCACCCAGGTGCCCCAGTTGACTTTTTTTCTAATGAAGTATTTTTTAATTGAAATATGGTTACACAATATTACAGTAGTTTCAGGTGTACAACATAGTGACTCAACAAATCTGTATGTTATGCTATGCTCACAAGTATAGCTGCAATCTGTGACCATACAATACTATTACAGTACCATCGACTATATTCCCTATGATGTAACTTTTCTCCTCATAACTTATTCATTTCATAACTGGAAGCTTGTACCTTCCACCCTCCTTCTTCCATTTTTCCCAACCTCCCAACTTCCTCACCTCTGGCATCCATGAGTTTGTTCTCTGTATTTGCAGGCGTGTTTCTACTTTTCTTGGTTGGTTGTTTTGTTTTTTAGATTCCACATATGAGTGAAATCATGATATTTATCTTTCTCTGTCTGATTCACTTCACTTAGCATAATAACATCTAGGTCCATCCATGTAGCTGCAAATGGCAAGATTTTATTATTTTTTATGGCTGAGTAATAATACCACATCTTCTTTATTCATCTATGGCTGAATACTTAGGTTGCTTCCATATATTGGCTATTGTAAATAATGCTGCAATAAACATAAGGGTGCATATAACTTTTCAAATTAGTGTTTTTGTTTTGAGTAAGATAGTTGGCCGTTGAATGAGGAAAAAAAATCTGGAAAATACAGAATTTCTAAAACAACCCAATTCATCACCAAAATCAAAACATATAACAAAAGATTATCTCGATATGTGAGAGCTTTACTAATGGAAATCAATCTCTTCAGCTCTTCAATAAAGAGATAGTGGTAGAGATGGAGAAATAGAAAAAGGAATGTGTATCATTTTTTACAACATTTTTTACAACTGTTCATCAAAACAGGATTTAATGAAGGATCTTTGCTCTGTTTTGATTTTACCTATCAGTGTAGCGTATATAATTTATTGTGCCATAAAGTTGAAGACAAAAACTATGGTTTAATATTTGGAAATAGTCTTTGTTTTTAAATGTTAGAGAGAGACTAAGAGCACAAGTCGGGGAGAGACAGAGGGAGAGAGAGAATCTTACGCAGACTCCATGCTCAGCACAGATCCTAACGCGGGGTTCCATCCCCCAATTCTGGGATCATGACCTGAACTGAAATCGAGTCAGATGCTCAACCAACTTAGCCACCCAGGTGCACCTGGAAAATAGTCTTTTTTGTACAAATAAAAATATCTTTACAATATTCTGTAATCAGCTCAGCTCTCTATGAATTAAAATATTCTGATTTGTCTCACACCATCAGTCCTCACATATTGCTAAAATTAGGCAAAAGAATTTCAGTCTATTAAAATCCTTTAAAAACTTTTAGTGAATGTCTCCACATAAACAAGTACTTCATATTCTAACACCCTATTGAATATCTAAATTACATGTGCAAGAAAAAGATGTAAAAGCACTTGCATTGTCTACAAAACATTCTTGAAGTCTTTTAAGCTTATGAGTTAACTAACTTCAAATTTTATTTCAAAAACTTTTAAAGTCATAGAGCCAAAATAGGTATTTTGCCTGTACTACACTGTTATTCAGGCAGCACTAAATCAGAGTTTCTATCTTGACATGATATTCAAAGTTTATTTTTGAAATAGAATAAATGTCTCTTAAAATATGGCTTATTCTTTTATATAATCATATATCATGAAAAGCAAATCCTGTAGGCCAGAACAAAATAGATTAATAAAAAAAATTGGTTATGGCATGGTGAGCTAAAATAGCATCTTAAGACAAATATTAGTGTTGTTCATCATTATTAGAGAAAGATCATCTTCATAAATTATTTCTCATAAATGTCTGATGCTTTCTCATTTTAAAGGGAAGTCTGAGAAAAAGATGTTTCCTTCTCATTTTACAAGCGAAATTAATTTATATACTATCTATCTCTCTAAATTTAACACTGCTATGTTGTAATCTGAAAGTTTCCTTCCCTGTGTCTCAGAATTCATGCATATTAATTTGTTTTTTTCCTGTGCTCATGAATAGTATAAATAATATTCCCCTTTATCTTCCAATATTTAAGAAAATACTACACTCAAGCCAATATATTAAATATTATGTAAACTTAAAAAAATTACATACTAATGATTTTCTAAAGCCATGCTTCTAATGTTTTCCAAAAGTAGTCATTTAAAAACAAAAACAAGCAAAGCAGACACTTAAAACACCTGTTTTTGAAATGGAAGTCTCATTATCCATGTAGATATAATCCACGTAAGATCACTGATTCATGTGAGCAAAAATGCCTTCATTTAGTCATCACCTCCTATGTTGCGTTAGAGCTATGAGGCTCTTTAGTTTACAATCTTCTGGGTTCCCTACATATCTACAGTGCCTTTTAAGAGTTTCAAGGAGAGAATTCTGCTAAGTCAGTGTTCACTGAACCAATAGAAAAGGTAGTGATTTAAATAGGTAATATGTATTTCCATTGAAAAGATTCTTAGGCATGCCCCAGCTAATGCAAAATGCTGATGAGTTTCCAATCATGTGGAATTAATTTCTGGAACGAGTCCAGGGAGTGACATCAGGTTTCATGAGGAAATCAGCTAAAAAAATGAAAGACCACACTTGAAAACTTTTCCTCAATTTAGCACTGCAATGGCTTTTGATGATCACTTAGAGCTCTGCTCATGCAAGGAAAGTAATACATCCAGAAACTAAGTT
Source organism: Panthera tigris (assembly GCF_018350195.1). NCBI lineage: Eukaryota > Metazoa > Chordata > Mammalia > Carnivora > Felidae > Panthera > Panthera tigris. The sequence goes on along the minus strand of NC_056668.1, from coordinate 38,982,512 downwards.
ATTAATACCATGAATGAGATAAATCATTCAAAGATAAACAATGTATAATGTCATTGTGCCTTCCCGTGTTGTTTGTTTTCTTCACCCTGGAAAAAAAACCAATGGTAATTTAATTATTAGCTTATTGATAATTTTAAGATATTGAAAAATCCCACTTAAAAAAGGATTTTTTCTAGTATATAAATATTCTGTATCTTCCTTACAATTACCATTCATTTTAGGTAAGGGATAATGATGCTCATACATGTCCCCAAAGGAACATAGAAGTGGATACTTCAGAAATTAGAGTTATAATGTTTCATCATTTCAAAAATTTAATATAATATAGTTTCTGGATTTTATATATAACCATTTATTGTTAGAAGACATTACTCAAAGAATATTAGTTTTCTTATGATGTCTTAATTTGTCGGTACTTATTTTTTTGCTGCTATATGTAATGGAAAAGAAATTAATTTCCTTATAAATAAAAGGGGAACTTTATAATTCAAAGGGATTTTGAGTCTTGGGGATATTTATAAACCAGAAAAAATAAATTTTCAAAATGATATAGATATTTATATTTAATTTGACTTTTAGATATAGCCCCTTCTCATACAATTTTCCTGAAATTTAAATGTGCTGAAGATTTGTAACTAAATAACAATAAGATTTTAGTTGGTATCATATAATATGTAGCCTTTTCAGATCGGCTTCTTTCACTTAGTGACATGCATTTAAGTTTTCACAAAAAGTTGTGGCTCGATAGCTCTTTCTTTCTCTCTCTCTCTCTCTTTCTCTCTTTCTTTCTTTCTTTCTTTCTTTTTTTTTTTTTAATCCAAGTTAGTTAACACATAGTGTAGTCTTGGCTTCAGGAGTAGAACCCAGTGATTCATCTCTTACATATGACATCCAGTGCTCGTCCCCAAAAGTGCTCTCCTTAATGCTTGTCATCTATTCAACATCCCCCATCAGCAACTCCCCTGCAACACTCAGTTTGTTCTCTGTATTTAAGAGTCTCTTATGCTTTGCCTCCCTCTCTCTTTTTATCTTATTTTTCCTTCCTTTCCCTTATGTTCATCTGTTGAGTTTCTAAAATTCCACATGAGTTAAATCATATGATATCTGTCTTTCTCTAACTTATTTCACTTAGAATAATACCCTCCAGTTCCATCCACATTGTTAGAAATGGCAAGGTTTCATTCTTTTTCATTGCCAAGTAATATTCCTAGGCCACAGCAACTTCTTACTTGACATGTCTCTGAAGGCAAGGGAAATAAAAACAAAAATGAATTATGGGGACATCATCAAGATAAAAACCTTCTGCACAACAAAGGGAACAATCAACAAAACTAAAAGGAAACCGATGGAATGGGAAAAGATATTTGAAAATGATGTATGGTATAAAAGGTTAGTATCCAATATCTGTAAAGAATTTATCAAACTTAACACCAAAAAACAAATAATACAGTGAAGAAATGGGCAGAAGACATGAGTAGACACTATTCCAAAGAAGACATCCAGATGGCAAATAGACACATGAAAAGATGCTCAATATCACTCATCATCAGGGAAATACAAATCAAAACCACAATGAGATAACACCTCACATCTGTCTTAATAGCTAACATTAACAACTCAGGAAACAGTAGATGTTGTCGAGGATGTGGACAAAGGGAAGCTGTCTTGCACTGTTGGTGGGAATGCAAACTGGTGCAGCCACTCTGGAAAATAGCTCATTTCTTTTTAACACTGAAGAATATTCCATTGTCTATATATGTGACAGTTTATTCATTCACTTACTAATGGACACCTTGGATGCTGCCATGTTTTAGCAATTATTAATAAAGCAGTTTTAGACATTCATGTGCAGGTTTTTGTGACTCATAAATTTTCAGCTCCTCTGGGTAAATACGAAGGAGCACAATTGCTGAATCATACAGTAAAAGTATGTTTCACTTTGGAGGAAACCGTCAAACTGTCTTACAAAGCACAATACCACTTTTCATTCCTACCAACAACGAGTGAGAATTCCTGTTATCACATCCGCACCAGCATTTGGTGTTTTCCGTGTCCTGATTTTGGCTACTTTAATAAGTGTGTAACAGTATTTTATTGTTGTTTTAATTTGCATTTTCCTGATGACATATGACGTGGAATATCTTTTAATTTGATTACTTGCCATCTGTACATCTTCTTTGTTTAAGTGTCTCTTAAGGTCTCTAGCCCATTTTTAAATTGCATTATTTGTTTACTTATTGTTGAGTCTTAAGGGTTTTTAATATACATTGGACAATAGTCCTTTATCAGCTGTATCTTTAGCAAGTATTTTCTTTCAGTTTGTGACTTTGTCTTCTTATTCTCGACCTTGTCTTTCACAGAGCAGAGGCTTTTAATTAAATGAAGTCTAGCTTATCAATGATTTCTTTTATGAATTATGCTTTTGGTATTGTATCTAAAAAGTCAGCATCACACTCAAAGTCATCTAAGTTTTCTCCTATGTTGTCTCCTAGGAGTGTCATAGCTTTACATTTTACATTCATGTCTATGATCTGTTTTGAGTAACATTTATTTTCATACACATGTAAAGCAAACTTCATATAGTCAGTGACGACTCTTTAAAGTAATTAAAAGAAACCAACAAATTATTAACATTTACTTTTAAATAACAATGATATTAATAGCCACTAATATTGTATAAATATGTGTTGTATACATTTCCAAAAAGAGGACTCTGACAAGATTTACATCTATCACAGAGACAGAAATACTGGTAAAGGAGTGTTACTTAACAGAAAAATAAATCTTCACCACTCATGTCTACAAATCAGGAAACCTTTTCAATCTACACATTCAATAACACATGTGAAGTTGTAATTTTACATTTTGTGTTGTAGCAATTAACTTTAGCTTCCTTTTAGGTATAAAATTGAGTAACTACAAAGCAAGAATTTAGGAGATTTGGGCACTTGTTTACTCAAAAGACGGTGTTCAACAATTATTTAAGGATAAAATCAATTCAGGAAAGTGCATTCCACACTATATATCATCTTCTAGAGGCTCTAGTTTTAAGTCCATCCACTCATCGTGAAGCTATTATCTCTCTTCCTAAAATTTCTGCATCTGAGGGCATTCATAATATCTATAAACAATCAGAGTAATAAATAAAGACAATGCAGCGCAACAATTTAGATCTAAAAACCTATTTCGTACAGAAAAAAACTATAATCTCTATCAAATGATTAGTTTCCGAACCACCTCATACTATCTGAGAAGGAAATCTTTAGAATTGTTGGCTATAACTATTTTGAAAACTCTATAACTTCTTTGAAAATTTTCCCAGCAGGACACGGACTTATCTTTACTATCTTTGAAAAATGAAAAGGCTAAAAGGTAAACGTTCTATTTCTTATGTACATTGAATTATTAAATGTCAAAATGATAGCAATTCAGATCTCAAAGATAATTCCATTTCCTCTTTCCCCGTCATCACACACATGTCCGTTATTTTATTTATACACCGAATTATATAATACTTATTCTTATGAGGGAGAACATTTTTATAAGGCAGCAGTAGCTACAGTATTTTTGGGACGAGGCACACAGACTGGTCACAGTGACTTCTGGGAAGGAGATGGTGTGTCTGGAGCCTCATTTTTAATTAAAAGAAACGATGGATCTCTTTAATAATCCCACAACAGTATCTTTTATAATTAATTATCAATTTCTGCAGCTTTGTCCCAGTAGCCCACATTTCACATAATTTTTGTGGAATGTTATAAGCATAACCAATAAGGTGTTCTAAGTACTGGTATTATTTATTTTTTAATTTATAAGAAAATGTTATAAATATATTTTGTATTTGAATGTATACAAAATATGCACATTAAAGATTTGGGGATGATGAAGAATCTGTTTTTCCTATACTTTTTATTTTTATGAACTGCATGTGGAAAATTGCTCACTTATTGTCTGTAGACTTTGAGGAAAATATTAACAACCTAAGAAATATTCAGAAAAATAATCAGAATAAAATATTTTGTGAATATGTTTTAAGAGAAATTATGAAGTAAAAACCACCAATACTTTCTAAGATGCAGAAAAAGGACCAATGGGTAGAAGTTAAAAGGAGACTTTTTTTTGATGTAATATATAGATAAACTTTCTCAAAGTTATATCTTCTTGCTAATATCTTGACAAAGTTATAAATTACCCATTACTAAAAATGTGCACATTTCTAACTATTTATTAGAAATGGCATAGGATTGATTCATTAGCTAAAGGTTCCGTTAGGTGACCTCTAGGAGTCCTCAAAATGCTAAGATTGGATCTATTAAATTTCACATATTCTAAAGATATATTTTGGAGTTCCATGAATGTATCTAAAACTGAAACACAAGATTCAGACAAATATTAATGGGCTACTAAATCGTGCCCTATGGTGTCTTTAAGCCACATATTTTTAGGCTTACATTTAATTAAAAATTAACAGCCAGTTTTGGCTGTTAAGCCTGCTCTTCCATCAGAAAAAACATAGAAAAAAGTATGATTATTCCCTTCTCTTTTTAAATGTTCAACATCAGTTAAGCTTTTCATACCAGTTGTTGGGAACCTGTTGTTCCCAAAATTGGAATTCTAGAGACCCATTTCATTTGCATAATACTTTTTCACTTTGAGAATAGTTTATGGTAATACTTTTACATTTAGATAAGCTCAAAGGTCATTCCAGTTTAAATAGATTTATAATCTATACGTAGAAGCATAGTTTTTTTTCATATCTTCTTGTTAAGATGATGTTCAAAAAAGCAATTCTTTGTTGTGAATGGAGGAATTGGCAATTTTTATTATTTTTTTTTTTGCAAGTTTGACTTGTATTCACATCAATAAGGTTACATTGTGGCTAATGTAATTTGATCACCTGAATGGTTGCCAATATCTTATATGCAAGAGATTATGAAAATTTCTGTAATAGTATTTTTAGGAGATTAGAGAAAGAAGGAAGAACCCTGAATCTATAACTTTCCAAAAAGGTTGTATTGAAAATGTAATTCGATTGTAAATTACATGTATTAATCTTCTGGGAGTTTAGCTGTTGACGGATTGAGAAATAGCCAGAATCAAAAGAATAAAAAATTAATATAATTCAAAAAGAAAATTATTAGTTCCACACAGATAGGCAGAATTCAAAATCTGAGTTTGAGTACAGAAATATCTTTTGTGGAGGTATGTTGAAGGATGCCAGGTGTAGCAAAAATTTGGTCCTATAAATCTTAAAAGGAATCACTGAGATGGTTCTAGTTGAATGAGCTCTGATTTGACATTCAAGAGGCAATCTACCAAGTAATGACTATGTGAATTTTGCTGGGACAATAACTTCACATGCTTGTACTCTTTTCTTTCTTCCTTCAACATCAAAGAATTTGATCGCTCTTACTGACAAGTAGAACAAAAGCTTAAGATTTGCCAAGTTATTAATTTTTTAGTATAATTTTTTAAAAAATCTTGATTTTTGTGGCCAGATTTAAAAGAGGAAAAAAACTATAAATAAGAAAAAAATGATATATTATGAAAGTAATTTAAAATAATTCTCTTAGTATGCTCTACATATGATCTAAAATATAGTTGCATATTAACATTGAAATAAGAAAGTCTCTTTTTTAAATCAGACTTGAAATTGATTTGTAAACAAATTGGAAATGAAAGAAAAATCACAGCCAGCAGTATTAAATTTTTTAAGTCAGAAAAGCCACTCGAATTTATTAAAAGTTTGAGTATTAAATTAGGAATATAGGAAATATTTCTTTATTTCAGGAAATGCATAATTTAGCTGGAAAAATAAACTGTATGGGCCCAAATTAAACATTATTCAGTTGGAGACCATCCAGACATCTGAATTTCAGAAAAAGAAAACAGATATTCCATGATATCATTTAGCTTAGAAAAGGGGCATAATTGCTGCAAAATATAGTAGTTCTTTGCATTTAAATAAATGTTTTTGGTCATCACTCTATCTTTAGTATATTTAGAACTATCTTGACTCTTCAGGTTAATTTGTAATAGAGAAGAGAATTACATTTTTATAAATTAAGGACTCGCGGTATTACTGCGTACCTAATTCTTTTTGTTTTGAGAGCATTACAAATAGCACTAACTTAGTGAACAGCTATTCTCATCAGTGTTTTGGAATTTGGGTCATTCAAAGATTTTACATATATATCACCAACAGTTTTACCAGTAGAGGGAGCCATTATCTACATAGTCTAAATTTGAAAACAAAGTAGTGTATGCTCTTGAAAGTAACTATACCAGATTCCTAACATCAATTTACCAGTCCCTTTTTAAATTTAAATAAATAGATAAATAAATAAATAAGAACTACCTGAATGAGTTTAACATTTTTTAAGTTGTAAAATGAATTAAAAATCAAGTTTATTGTAATTCCTTTTGACGCAGTAAAGAAATGAAGACCTTTTATAATTTACGTTCCATTTTTCATCTTGCCTCAAATTTATGAAATTTCAATAGTGTAAAAAATGTATAAACAGCTACTATACCAGTATTTGCTCCTTTTCCTATTATTGTTATATCTATTTAGTTTCATTGTTTGGGGGAAAAAAAAGCTCAGACTACATAACATTAGGGGGCAGATTAATTGACCTAGCCCCCATAAACATTATACAGTCAGATGAAAAGCTATGTCCTATCTCCTAAAGACCTATGGCTTTTCTTATTGGTAACAATGAGAGTACATTGAAAATTCTCTTTTGATAGAGTATAACATGTTTAATAAATTGTTTCTTTACAAAATGGAAATAAAAATGGGAAATTTCTGTTTGCCTAGATATTTACACATTAATAACAATGTGATTTTTAAAGTTTGTATATGTATTTAAAAGATATTTGAAAATAATTACACATGGAGACACCTAAAATGAGTCACATAATTTTACATAGTGCAACTTGATGCAAATTTAAAATAACTTTATAACTAAAAGTCTCCACACTCGTACTCCAAAAGTGCAACCTGCTTCTCATAGTGCTATATTAATTAACACCTGAATTAATCAGAGAAAAACGTCTTGTGACTATTTACATGTTGAAGGTACTTCATTAGACATTGTAAATGATTCCCCACTTTTTCACAGGTCCTCCTCTCCTTACTACTTAACACAGTTCTTACTTTATCATAGCTGTGATAGCTACCCGAGCATGTTTGTATCAAGCTTTACGGTCTAGATGAGCAGTTCAGCAAATACATAATAATACGGACTTCGGTCAGGCACTGTGCTAGTAGAGACAGTCTCTCGGTATAACAGTTGCCGATCAAGCGTCCACAGCTTCATCGTTAATGTGGTTTGTGCAGCAAGAAACCAGCAGTTAGGGTTTCCTGGTAACGGAAGAGTCTATACTGCTGCTGTGTTCCACTATCCACTAGCACTAGCCTCCCTTGGGAGCTTGTTAGAGCTCCAGACTCTCAGGCCCTGTCCTGGAGCTACTGAGCCAGAATCTGCATTTTAATAGGATTGGCAGTTTCTTCAGATACATGTTAAATTTTGAGAAGTACAGGTACCTACCACCTCTTTGCAGAGAGGTCTTCAGGACACAGGGGACCCTGAGACGTCTAGTGTCTCTACTATTAATAAATATTTGTGACTTTGAAACTGGATGGTTTTGGAAACCTGTAAGAAAGTTTTCTAGTTCTTAGATATCCCGACAGTGCCTAGATATTCTGTAAGTCATGACTTGAAGGTGTGACAGAGTGTTTGTGCAGTTTTACATGATGTGTTTAATTCTAAAATTCTAAAATCATTGAACAGTAATTTTCTAGTTATCTGTTTCAACAGGAAAAAAAAAAACCACTTATTAGAAATACATCAGGGTTGCCTGGGCGGCTCGGTCAGTTGGGTGTCCGACTTCGGCTCAGATCATGATCTCGCGGTTTGTGAGTTCAAGCCCTGCATCAGGCTCTGTGCTGACAGCGCAGAGCCTGGAACCTGAGTCAGATTCAGTGTCTCCCACTGTCTCTTCCCCTACCCCACTCATACTCTGTGTCTCTCTGTCTCAAAAAAAAAAAAAAAAGTTAAAAAAAAAGAAATACATCTAAGAGTACCACCCACATATTTTTCATGCTTGTTTTTCTCTTATGTCCACAAAACATCTTGATTTAAATATGCTTAAATATATGCTTTTATAATTGTGATATAATATGAAGTGAAAATATATTGGTAAGATTAAGAAACTTCACGTCACTGTTGAAAAAACCCAGTACATAAGTGTTGACATAACACAGCACTGAGTTAAATGTCACTAGCTGCTCCTTATGAACGGAGGAGGAGTTTCAGCCTGTAGAATACTGTGATTACTTGTTATCCCCAAACCTGCCTGCATATCTCCCCTGACAGGGTAATCATCCTCGTGTTCAGCAATTTTTGGTGCTCTGTTTATACTTGGCCAAATTATATCTTCAATGTCGCAAGCAATCTCACCTTTATTATGATATAAAATGAACAGACAGAAGAGTAAAATCATGATGCAGAACTAGCAAAGAAAATGGAAGCTTATGCCTCTGGATACAGCTGACTTTGTGTCACTTGCAATGTGAGTGATAATCGTAACCAGCACACTTCCCTCCTTAAGGAATCATGTCTCATCGTGGTACAGAAGTAGGATGGTGAGTGGGGACAAGTAGGAGAAAGGTAGAGATTCCATTACCTAAAGTGTCCTCAGGTGAAATACTCCTCACTGTGTTGTGCGTGCGTGTGTGCATGTGTGTCCTGTGCCTGTGTATGTATGCATGCACAAAACTAATGTTCCCTCTCTCCCTGTATTTTGTCCATTATTGCAATTCACAATCTCCAGGGAAACTGTGTCATTGAAGAAATGGAAAAATCATTCACTTTAACTGTAAATGTGGAAACCAAGGTTGCAGGAGGCTGGAAAACTTGACTACAGTTAGTTTGCAGCAGGACTGATAGTCAAATTGAAGGTTCATCAAGGCCCAGCTTTTTCCCACACTTGCCTCAAAGACTGCATTTAAAAACTTACACGGTTTTTATTTTGTCTTTGAGGCATCCCTGTTAATGTAACTTTGCAGTTGGGAAGATAGGGAAAGTGTACCATCCATTTAGCAGTCTGGGCATTTAGACTAATTTCATTGAATGAGTAGTTATTAAGTGTCTGCCATATTCACCGTTTTAAGTGGTAAGATACATCGAGGGGAAAGATGACCCCCGCCCCATTCTCACTGAGCTGATATATACATGAAGGCTAAGGGTTGTCACCAGGCTGCACAAACCGACCAATTCTCTCCAGTAGGAGATTACAGCAGCCTGTCATAAGCCTCAGTGGGAGAAGGCATCTCTCTCTCCCTCATCTTTCACACCTATACCTAGAGGGCTGTACACACCCATAGGAAGTACACATTCTCTGAGCACATAAACAGGTCTACCTGACTTAAATGTGGTTCCCTGAAAAATAACAGACCAAAGTCCCTTGCCGACTTGAGAATCTGCTCAAATTTGAAAGGAACAAGGGGTAGAACTATTGAAATTCTGAGCATAGTATTGTGCTGTTGAAATTCCATCACAAAACAGACTGTTTTATCAAACATGACCATCCCTTTAGACCCTTTATTTGGCCAAGAATTGTGCTTTGCAAAAATTTTAAAAAGTGACCTCAGCAATTTAAGATGTGCATATTATTTTTAAAAACTTGTTATAAAACTTCAAATTAAAAAAAAAACCTGTTTGGATCTCTAATCTTGTCTCTTCCCTCTATTCATAAAATGATCAGTAGTAACCACCAGCTCCCCACTCAAATATACACACATATATATCCTACTGTTTTTGCAAGAGCATAAAATTATCATTCTTACAGAGAAAATCATAAACATCTTATTATATCATTTTCTTCCTTCACCAAAATCAAATAGAAAGAGAACGAGAGGAAGATTGGCATTATTAGGGATTTTTATCTCTAAAAAGTGCTTCAGCACAGGCTAAAGAAATTCTAGTATCTCCTTCTAGAATTTTGTTGTTTTAAATCATCGGATGCATAAATGAAGAATCAAGCACAGATCATTTTTACACACTTACAGCATAAAAGATGAGTGTTTAGCCATACAGGAAAGGAAAGAGAAGAATTAATAAACAGAGACAGACAGAAACAGGATTGTGGATGTCGTCTACATTTTTGTACAACGCACCTCAAAAGTCATATTTCAAAAATCAGCGGCGCCCATGTACCTAGTGATAATATGGAATTTTATTTTAGATGGCACCATTATCTCTGTGCAAGTCCGGCTTCTCATTCCTCACTTGAAATACAGCTTTAGCCTCCAGACTGGCCACCCTTCTACCAGTTACTCAGTAGGCAAATCCATCTGATAAATTTCCACGGAAAGGTCTCTCTGAAAACAGTATGTGTCACGTAACTTCCTGGTGTGAAAGTAGCTCTTCCCTGTTGCTTGTCTATGGGATAAAATCCCACTTTGGCCTAGGCTTTAAGAGGATCTGCAGCCTTGCTTCAACTTGTTTCAAGCTTTGTGTCTCCTTTGTATTCCCCAAGCCTCTCCACCTGCTTGCCACAAGGTACAACCCAGGATCCCACTACTCTAAATTTTCAACATTTCTCAAACAGGCAAGGCATCGTTTAATAGCTCAAAGCTTAATTTTGTTTTCTCTACCTGGAATGCATTTCTTTCCCTTTCTCACATAGCAAACTTCTAGTTTTCTTTGCAAACCTGAAATGAAAGTGAACTTGTGAGAACGGATCCTTGGTGACACTGCTTTTCCCTCTTCAGGTCATGACTTAACTTCATGTTGCCTATCCCACATCTGTTCCTATAATTGCAACAGTCACTACATCATCATGTATTATATATGTGTGTGTGTATATATATATAATATATATATATATATATTATATATATAATCATGTATTATAATAATTTACCAGTTGTATCCTCTATTTCTTACACTGGATCAGAAAGTCCATGTCTTATCTACTTTTCTATTTCCAATTTCCATTGCCAAACACAGTATCAGGCATATGGCTATTTCTCAAGAATTAATTGCTCAGGGGAAAATGAATGAATGACCCTAATCAGATTGGGAAAGCACACTCATAAAATTAAACAGTTCACACTTTCCAATTCATTAGCACAATATTTTGTGCTCAAATTATTCTTCAAATTTTATTTGAAGGCACCACAATTAATGTTTATTGGTTGTTTCTCATGTCTGGTGTTTATTTCTTCTTTTGTCTGAGGAACAGTGCTATTAAAATGCCTTATTTCCTTTTAGATCCATACTAGAGTAGCAGTGGGGACTTTTTCTGCTATTTTAAAATAAATAAGTTCCACATCAGTTCTTAGATTTCTATATGCCTCCCTGTAATATTTCGCAAAATTATAATTAATAAAACTCCGTTGATGCCATAACTATCTTGTTACATCTCCCCAAATTCTTGTACTCTAGCACATGGTTTGAATTATCATCTTGTATCATGTTGAAATTTCAAGTCAAATTATTTGAGATTATAAAGTTTTAACCTGTTTCCTTTGCATGCTGGTATAATTAATAAATAATGTGGTTTCCAAAGGGCTATTGATCTAGTCATGTAATACTGAGAAATGTTAAACTTGTGATTCATTTATCATTAATACGGATTTTAGAAAACCAGAGCACCTCTATTTTTTCATCAACAGACACAATGATTCACCTGTGTGACATAAATCTGGGTTAAATTTTTGAACAAAATTACTGTAGAACCCATAGAAAATTATGGCTCCAAGTAATAGCTATAGTGCCTGTCTAAACACCACACTCTTCAGAAGTGTTTGGACAGATGTGATCTCACTTTCACTGCTTTGGTACAAAGTTGAGTAGAAATGTTAAAAGAAGATATCCTTTTCTTGTCCTCAATATTGAGATGGAAGGAGTGTTCAGTATTTCCCCATTAGATATGATATGAGCTACCAGTTATGATACAGCTGCGTAGTTTTTGATCTGGAAATTCTCTTCTTCGTTTTCTGATAGCTTTCATCATGAATCAGTGTTGAATTTTGTTAAATGATGCTTTCTGTATCTATTGATGTCAGTAAATGATTTTAAAAAATAGGTAACAGATTATATTCTTTGTTTTTGTGTGTAAACCATTTTATAGTCCTAGAATAAGACCTACCTGGTCATGATATATTATCCTATTTAAGTATTGTTGGATGGATTTTACTAATATTTTGTTATGTTTATGAGGAATATCAGTCTGCATTTTTCTTTGCTCCTAATAGGCTTGGCTTTTGTTTCAGGGTTATGCATTCACTCTTCTTATAATTTCCCCAAAGCCTGGCATAATGCCATATTGTATCTTCCTTAAATGCCTTATATAATTCATCAGTGAAGCTACCCATGTCTGGAATTTTCTTTGTATTTTTCGTGACTAAAAAATTTCAACAACAGATATAAAACAACTTAGGTTTTCTGTTTTTTGATTCAGATTTGGTAAATTGTGGTTTTTAAGGAACATATGCATTTCGCCTGTCAATTTCATTGGCATAATGTTGTTATAATATTTTAAATATTAATATTATCTGTAATGATGTTCCCTCTTATCATGATATTGGTACTGTGTGTATTTCTCTCTCTTTCTCTTTTTTTTACTTTTCATGACCAATGTTCCTAGGAATTTAACAATTTTATTAACCATATCAAAGAACTAGTTTTGACAATTAATTTTAGCTACTGCTTATCTATTTTATATTTCATCGATTCCACTATTATTTTTACTATTTTCTTTTATTAATTTCATTTATAATTTTGCTTTTTGTAAAATATATTTCTAAAGTGGAAACAGAGATTTTTGTATCTTTCCCTTTTTCTTTTTAAAATTTTTATTTCTATTTATTTTTGAGAGAGAGAGAGTGCAGGGGAGGGGTAGAGAGAGAGGGAGAGAGGGATCCCAAGCAGGCTCTGTGCTGTCAGTGCAGAGTCCCATATGGGGCTCGATCTCATGAACTGATATGACCTGGAGCCAAAATCAAGAGTCCAACGCTTAACCAACTGAGCCATCCAGGTGCCCCTCCCCTCTAATAAAAGCTTTTAAAAATATATATTTCCCTCCAAACATCGCCTAACTGGGATTCCTTAAATTTTGAAGTGCTGCATTTCCATTATTACTCATTTAGAAATATCATTTAAATATTCATTGAGTTTTATTCTACAAACCTGTGATTTATTTACAAGTAGAGTGTTTAATTTCCGATATTTGAAGATTTACCAGATTATCGTTTTGTCACTGATTTTTAATTTAATAGAATCATGGTCAGAGAACATAATCTATAAGATTTTGATTCTTTTAAACTTATGAAAATTGATTTATTGCCTATTCTTGGTGTACATTCCATGTGCAATTGAGAAAAATCTATTTCCTGCTGTAATATTTTATAAATATTGATTAGGGTGGCTTAAACTTCTCTAGTCTTACTTTTTTCCAATGTCACTGGACTTCAGTGGAAGTCTAAGTTGTCTCAGGACTCTTGGTCCTGATCTGGACATTTTCCCAAGAGAAAAAACCAGCAAGCCTGTCATCCATGGTCAGTGTGTGGAGGGGTGAGTGCCATCACTTTTCCTGTTTCTTTTTTATTTATTTATTTATTTATTTATTTTATTTTTTAATATATGAAATTTACTGTCAAATTGGTTTCCATACAACACCCAGTGCTCATCCCAAAAGGTGCCCTCCTCAATACCCATCACCCACCCTGCCCTCCCTCCCACCCCCCATCAACCCTCAGTTTGTTCTCAGTTTTTAACAGTCTCTTATGCTTTGGCTCTCTCCCACTCTAACCTCTTTTTTTTTTTTTTTTTTTCCTTCCCCTCCCCCATGGGTTTCTGTTATGTTTCTCAGGATCCACATAAGAGTGAAACCATATGGTATCTGTCTTTCTCTGTATGGCTTATTTCACTTAGCATCACACTCTCCAGTTCCATCCATGTTGCTACAAAAGGCCATATTTCATTTTTTCTCATTGCCACGTAGTATTCCATTGTGTATATAAACCACAATTTCTTTATCCATTCATCAGTTGATGGACATTTAGGCTCTTTCCATAATTTGGCTATTGTTGAGAGTGCCGCTATAAACATTGGGGTACAGGTGCCCCTATGCATCAGTACTCCTGTATCCCTTGGATAAATTCCTAGCAGTGCTATTGCTGGGTCATAGGGTAGGTCTATTTTTAATTTTCTGAGGAACCTCCACACTGCTTTCCAGAGCGGCTGCACCAATTTGCATTCCCACCAACAGTGCAAGAGGGTTCCTGTTTCTCCACATCCTCTCCAGCATCTATAGTCTCCTGATTTCTTCATTTTGGCCACTCTGACTGGCGTGAGGTGGTATCTGAGTGTGGTTTTGATTTGTATTTCCCTGATAAGGAGCGACGTTGAACATCTTTTCATGTGCCTGTTGGCCATCCGGATGTCTTCTTTAGAGAAGTGTCTATTCATGTTTTCTGCCCATTTCTTCACTGGGTTATTTGTTTTTCGGGTGTGGAGTTTGATGAGCTCTTTATAGATTTTGGATACTAGCCCTTTGTCCGATGTGTCATTTGCAAATATCTTTTCCCATTCCGTTGGCTGCCTTTTAGTTTTGTTGGTTGTTTCCTTTGCTGTGCAGAAGCTTTTTATCTTCATAAGGTCCCAGTAATTCACTTTTGCTTTTAATTCCCTTGCCTTTGGGGATGTGCCGAGTAAGAGATTGCTACGGCTGAGGTCAGAGAGGTCTTTTCCTGCTTTCTCCTCTAAGGTTTTGATGGTTTCCTGTCTCACATTCAGGTCCTTTATCCATTTTGAGTTTATTTTTGTGAATGGTGTGAGAAAGTGGTCTAGTTTCAACCTTCTGCATGTTGCTGTCCAGTTCTCCCAGCACCATTTGTTAAAGAGACTGTCTTTTTTCCATTGGATGTTCTTTCCTGCTTTGTCAAAGATGAGTTGGCCATACGTTTGTGGGTCTAGTTCTGGGGTTTCTATTCTATTCCATTGGTCTATGTGTCTGTTTTTGTGCCAATACCATGCTGTCTTGATGATGACAGCTTTGTAGTAGAGGCTAAAGTCTGGGATTGTGATGCCTCCTGCTTTGGTCTTCTTCTTCAAAATTACTTTGGCTATTCGGGGCCTTTTGTGGTTCCATATGAATTTTAGGATTGCTTGTTCTAGTTTCGAGAAGAATGCTGGTGCAATTTTGATTGGGATTGCATTGAATGTGTAGATAGCTTTGGGTAGTATTGACATTTTGACAATATTTATTCTTCCAATCCATGAGCAGGGAATGTCTTTCCATTTCTTTATATCTTCTTCAATTACCTGCATAAGCTTTCTATAGTTTTCAGCATACAGATCTTTTACATCTTTGGTTAGATTTATTCCTAGGTATTTTATGCTTCTTGGTGCAATTGTGAATGGGATCAGTTTCTTCATTTGTCTTTCTGTTGCTTCATTGTTAGTGTATAAGAATGCAACTGATTTCTGCACATTGATTTTGTATCCTGCAACTTTGCTGAATTCATGTATCAGTTCTAGCAGACTTTTGGTGGAGTCTATCGGATTTTCCATGTATAATATCATGTCATCTGCAAAAAGCGAGAGCTTGACTTCATCTTTGCCAATTTGGATGCCTTTGATTTCCTTTTGTTGTCTGATTGCTGATGCTAGAACTTCCAGCACTATATTGAACAACAGCGGTGACAGTGGGCATCCCTGTCGTGTTCCTGATCTCAGGGAAAAAGCTCTCAGTTTTTCCCCGTTGAGGATGATGTTAGCTGTGGGCTTTTCATAAATGGCCTTTATGATCTTTAAGTATGTTCCTTCTATCCCGACTTTCTCAAGGGTTTTTATTAAGAAAGGGTGCTGGATTTTGTCAAAGGCCTTTTCTGCATCGATTGACAGGATCATATGGTTCTTCTCTTTTTTTTTGTTAATGTGATGTATCACGTTGATCGATTTGCGAATGTTGAACCAGCCCTGCATCCCAGGAATGAATCCCACTTGATCATGGTGAATAATTCTTTTTATATGCTGTTGAATTCGATTTGCTAGTATCTTATTAAGAATTTTTGCATCCATATTCATCAGGGATATTGGCCTGTAGTTCTCTTTTTTTACTGGGTCTCTGTCTGGTTTAGGAATCAAAGTAATACTGGCTTCATAGAATGAGTCTGGAAGTTTTCCTTCCCTTTCTATTTGTTGGAATAGCTTGAGAAGGATAGGTATTATCTCTGCTTTAAATGTCTGGTAGAACTCCCCTGGGAAGCCATCTGGTCCTGGACTCTTATTTGTTGGGAGATTTTTGATAACCGATTCAATTTCTTCGCTGGTTATGGGTCTGTTCAAGCTTTCTATTTCCTCCTGATTGAGTTTTGGAAGAGTGTGGGTGTTTAGAAATTTGTCCATTTCTTCCAGGTTGTCCAATTTGCTGGCATATAATTTTTCATAGTATTCCCTGATAATTGTTTGTATCTCTGAGGGATTGGTTGTAATCATTCCATTTTCATTCATGATTTTATCTATTTGGGTCATCTCCCTTTTCTTTTTGAGAAGCCTGGCTAGAGGTTTGTCAATTTTGTTTATTTTTTCAAAAAACCAACTCTTGGTTTCGTTGATCTGCTCTACAGTTTTTTTAGATTCTATATTGTTTATTTCTGCTCTGATCTTTATGATTTCTCTTCTTCTGCTGGGTTTAGGCTGCCTTTGCTGTTCTGCTTCTATTTCCTTTAGGTGTGCTGTTAGATTTTGTATTTGGGATTTTTCTTGTTTCTTGAGATAGGCCTGGATTGCAATGTATTTTCCTCTCAGGACTGCCTTCGTTGCGTCCCAAAGCGTTTGGATTGTTGTCTTTTCATTTTCGTTTGTTTCCATATATGTTTTAATTTCTTCTCTAATTGCCTGGTTGACCCACTCATTCGTTAGTAGGGTGTTCTTTAACCTCCATGCTTTTGGAGGTTTTCCAGACTTTTTCCTGTGGTTGATTTCAAGCTTCATAGCATTGTGGTCTGAAAGTATGCATGGTATAGTTTCAATTCTTGTAAACTTATGAAGGGCTGTTTTGTGACCCAGTATATGATCTATCTTGGAGAATGTTCCATGTGCACTCGAGAAGAAAGTATATTCTGTTGCTTTGGGATGCAGAGTTCTAAATATATCTGTCAAGTCCATCTGATCCAATGTATCATTCAGGGCCCTTGTTTCTTTATTGACTGTGTGTCTAGATGATCTATCCATTTCTGTAAGTGGGGTGTTAAAGTCCCCTGCAATGACCACATTCTTATCAATAAGGTTGCTTATGTTTATGAGTAATTGTTTTATATATCTGGGGGCTCGGGTATTTGGCGCATAGACATTTATAATAGTTAGCTCTTCCTGGTGGATAGACCCTGTGATTATTATATAATGCCCTTCTTCATCTCTTGTTACAGCCTTTAATTTAAAGTCTAGTTTGTCTGATATAAGTATGGCTACTCCAGCTTTCTTTTGGCTTCCAGGAGCATGATAAATTGTTCTCCATCCCCTCACTCTCAATCTAAAGGTGTCCTCAGATCTAAAATGAGTCTCTTGTAGACAGCAAATAGATGGGTCTTGTTTTTTTATCCACTCTGATACCGTATGTCTTTTGGTTGGCGCATTTAATCCATTTACATTCAGTGTTAT
This sequence comes from Panthera tigris, assembly GCF_018350195.1. Lineage (NCBI taxonomy): Eukaryota > Metazoa > Chordata > Mammalia > Carnivora > Felidae > Panthera > Panthera tigris. The sequence goes on along the minus strand of NC_056668.1, from coordinate 38,964,834 downwards.
TATAGAAAGATACGGGTTTAGAGTCATTGTGATGTCTGTATGTTTTATGCTTGTAGTGATGTCTCTGGTACTTTGTCTCACAGGATCCCCCTTAGGATCTCTTGTAGGGCTGGTTTCGTGGTGACAAATTCCTTCAGTTTTTGTTTGTTTGGGAAGACCTTTATCTCTCCTTCTATTCTAAATGACAGACTTGCTGGATAAAGGATTCTCGGCTGCATATTTTTTCTGTTTAGCACACTGTAGATATCGTGCCAAGCCTTTCTGGCCTGCCAAGTTTCAAAGGAGAGATCAGTCACGAGTCTTATAGGTCTCCCTTTATATGTGAGGGCACGTTTATCCCTTGCTGCTTTCAGAATTCTCTCTGTATCCTTGTATTTTGCCAGTTTCACTATGATATGTCGTGCAGAAGATCGATTCAAGTTACGTCTGAAGGGACTTCTCTGTGCCTCTTGGATTTCAATGCCTTTTTCCTTCCCCAGTTCAGGGAAGTTCTCAGCTATAATTTGTTCAAGTACCCCTTCAGCACCTTTCCCTCTCTCTTCCTCCTCTGGGATACCAATTATGCGTATATTATTTTTTTTTAGTGTATCACTTAGTTCTCTAATTTTCCCCTCATACTCCTGGATTTTTTTATCTCTCTTTCTTTCAGCTTCCTCTTTCTCCATAACTTTATCTTCTAGTTCACCTATTCTCTCCTCTGCCTCTTCAAGCCGAGCCATCGTGGTTTCCATTTTGTTTTGCATTTCGTTTAAAGCGTTTTTCAACTCCTCGTGACTGTTCCTTAGTCCCTCGATCTTTGTGGCAAGAGATTCTCTGCTGTCCTGTATACTGTTTTCAAGCCCAGCGATTAATTTTATGACTATTATTCTAAATTCACTTTCTGTTATATTATTTAAATCCTTTTTGATCAGTTCATTAGCTGTTGTTATTTCCTGGAGATTCTTCTGAGGGGAATTCTTCCGTTTGGTCATTTTGGAGAGTCCCTGGCGTGGTGAGGACCTGCAGTGCACTTCCCCTGTGCTGTGGTGTATAACTGGAGTTAGTGGGCGGGGCCACAGTCCGACCCGATGTCTGCCCCCAGCCCACTGCTGGGGCCACAGTCAGACTGGTGTGTGCCTTCTCTTCCCCTCTCCTAGGGGCGGGATTCACTGTGGGGTGGCGTGTCCCGTCTGGGCTACTTGCACACTGCCAGGCTTGTGTTGCTGGGGATCTGGCGTGTTAGCTGGGGTGGGTAGGCAAGGTGCATGGGGGGTGGAGGGGCAGGCTTAGCTCGCTTCTCCTTAGGTGATCGACTTCAGGAGGAGCCCTGTGGCAGCGGGAGGGAGTCAGATCCGCTGCCGGAGGTTTGGCTCCACAGAAGCACAGAGTTGGGTGTTTGCGGGGAGCGAGCAAGTTCCCTGGCAGGAACTGGTTCCCTTTGGGATTTTGGCTGGGGGATGGGCGGGGGAGATGGCGCTGGCGCCTTTGTTCCCCGCCAAGCTGAGCTCTGCCGTCCGGGGGCTCAGCAGCTCTCCCTCCCTTTGTCCTCCAGCCTTCCCGCTTTCCGAGCAGAGCTGTTAACTTATGACCTCCCAGACGCTAAGTCGCGCTTGCTGTCGGAACACAGTCTGTCCGGCCCCTCCGCTTTTGCCAGCCCGACTCGGGGGCTCTGCTTGGCCGGTGAGCCGCCCCTCCGCCCCGGCTCCCTCCCGCCAGTCCGTGGAGCGCGCACCGCCTTGCCGCCCTTCCTACCCTCTTCCGTGGGCCTCTCGCCTGCGCTTGACTCCGGAGACTCCCTTCTGCTAATCCTCTGGCGGTTTTCTGGGTTCTTTAGGTAGGTGTAGGTGGAATCTAAGTGTTGGGCAGGACGCGCTGTGAGCCCCGCGTCCTCCTACGCCGCCATCTTCCGGAACCCCCTCCTGTTTCTTTAATAAAGGAACATGGCCTTTGGATATCAGTAAAAGATACCCATCTCTAGAAATTAGAACAGAGGTGTGGGAAAAATGGGAGGAAAGAAATCTACACAGTGTTTCCTAGTCTAATTGCTTCATGTCAAATATGCTCTTCTGTTTTAAAAGCCTATATATCATGAGTGCTAAATTTAATCAGCCTCACAAAAGATAGGAAGGAAATCGGAAGTTACTTCAACTTTAAGAGCTATGAGGTTTGATTAGTAATTCAGAACCAGCTGGGGAAAATTATAGAATAGTACCTATAAGAAATATTGTGTATAAATAACATTTGTCTATTTTTCTCACCCCTCAACACACACACACAGACACACCCACACCCCGCCCCCACACTCTTATGCTTCATACCTTCTTAACCTCCACATTATGTTTTTTTTTTTTCTGTTGGATATAGTTCTAATAACATGTACACATGTTTTGCTTGATTTTGCATCTGTTTAGTTACGGTATTAATTTCTATGATTTTACTACCTACCCCACTCCTATAATTAGGCAGATGAAAATCAACTCAGAGAAAAAAGCTGGGAAAATTCTCTAAAATTTCTGAATAAAGAATAACATATTTATAAAGACATCTTTTGTCCCTTTTAAAATTACCTTTGCATAAAAAGACTTAAAAATAATATTCATTAAAATCTTTGATTCAATGGTTCCATGAAGACACATTCTGTATTTTTTTCTTTAATGAAAATGCAATAATAAAAAAACATGAAGAAAACACTTAGATTTCCCATCAACCTATTTTTCCATTCTTTGCTGCTTTAAGGATCAACAAATAAAAAAGTATAGAAATATTTCAATATGTAACTAAAATCACAGAAGTTTTTCCATTACTTTACAAAATAGACCTATTGCTTCCCAAATAGTCTATTTGCCAAATTCTCTCTTTTATAAAGTAGTGCAGTGACCTTGAAACTGAATGACAACTGTGTAACCAGTAGTGTTGTTGTTGTTGTTGTTGTTGTTGTTGTTGTTTTGCTGCTGCAATATCTACTCATTAAGGTGCTTTAGAAACTGGGGTGTGGATACCTTCATTAATTGCATATTTTTGTGTAAAAAGAGTTTTGGAAAGATTGTTTCTGTTTCTTAAGACAGAACAGCCATTAAAATGAGGTTTTCTAAGTGGGATAATTTTAGTAGAGAACACTCTGTTTTTTTTTTTTTTTCTGTTGGATATAGTTCTAATAACATGTACACATGTTTTTGCTTTATTGTTTTTTATCTGTTTAGTTATGGTATTGATTTCTATGATTTTACTGCCTACTCCACTCATATAATTAGATGAAAATCAACTCAGGGAAACAAGCTGGGAAAATTCTATACAAAGCTGTCATTTAAATGCGTTAGTGCTAATACAATTGAGGTATATCCTTTTTTTCTTCTGGAGTCAGTCTTATAGAATATCTGGAGTGGTAAAGTTTCTCTGTCTTTTTTTTTTTTCTTTTTCCAGCTTTGTTGATATAAAATTGAGGTATAACATTGTGTCATTGTGTAATTTTAAAGTGTACAATGCACAATTTGATAAACATATATATTGGAAAGGATGCTAATACATCCTTTACTCACATCGTTACCATATTACTGTTGTTTTTGCTGTTCCAATAAAACCTCTACTCTCATGGCAACTTTCTAGTATATAAATGCAGTATTCTTTACTGTAGTCCCATGCTGTGCGTTAGATTCCCGGACCTTACTCATCTTATAGCTGGAAGTTTGTACCCTTTAACCAATATGTCCCCATTCCCCCCACACCTCAGTCCCTGGCAACCACCATCCTATTGAGTCATAAAATTGTAAAAGTAGTTAGAATTAGGTGCAAGCTTGCTGCTGTCTCCTCAGAGTTACTGGTACATACCACGAGTAGTCTGGTCTTGGGAGAGTTCAGACTGAGAGACAGAAGTAGCCAAACTTTTAGAATTAGCCTTGAGTAGTTGTGAAACATTTAGTATATGCTTGTTTGAAACTACCTTCATTAATGGGGATCCAGTCAAAACTGCTTCCAACAATCATGTCATGAACTTATTTAAACGTTCTCAGGAAATAATAGACTAGATTACAGGCTGCGTTTTGGCTTATTGAATTTAGCTGGCTAATCTGTATCCTGCCCACTTGAAATGATTTGTGTTACTTATTGTTCTATGTGGTATATTATATAATTATTATTATATTAAAGAAAAACAGGTTGCACAAATGTGGTAATAACTGTTCTCACACGTAAATATGTGTATCTAGAGAAGACTTTGTATCTATAAAAACACAAAAATAATTCTTCTTTTTACCAAGATAATCTTGAAAGTTATTAATTCCCTGAGAAAATTGTCCATAGTGTATATTTAGCATATACGTATTCATTTGCAGTGTTATTTTTTCTAGTGTGTGTATTTTTTGAACAAGTGAAACCCAATGAAATAAGCATAGTAATCATGTCCATTTCGCATATGATGAAACTGAAGACTAATTTGTTCATTGTAAAAATAAAAAAATAATATTTATTAGATATTTATATAAATTTATGTTATTTAGCACCTAGACTCACTATGCATACATACACATATACATATGTATAAGAACAAAATAGACTAATAGACTGATGTAATGTCCAATATAACTTATGTGAATCCAAATAGGGAATTATGTATTATCCCATTGCTATTTCAGGTGACTAGACTGTATACAGTTTGGTTCAGTTTATAACCACAAAGAAGCAATCCTTAAAACCTATAATGGAATACACCCCTTGATCTACCAGATAATGGAGAGATGTCTAACAAAAGTGTTACTATGGTATAAAAGTCAGGGATAGCAAGGTTTGCTAAAGACATTCCCAAGATATTTTCTTTTCTTCTGCAATTAAGAGTTCATTTTTGTTTAAATCAGCATTTATTCCTGTGGAAAGTGAAGCGCAAAGATGCATGAAGATAATGCAAATTTGACCAAAAAGGAATTTTTGTCATCAATGTTAGCACGAGTAGGAAAGCAGATGAGAAGTAGACACCATACAATTGTCAAGCCTAGATGCAGAAGCAATAAGAAGGGAATCCTACTCAAAAGCAATCATTTGTTTGCCATTTAGGTCCAAATACATTAATATTAGAGTCAAATGAGTGTGATCTATGCTCATATTCTTGAATTTTACCTGGATGGAATGACAACTCAGATTCATAGCAATAACCTCCTGGCTGATTTTGGCCTAGAGAGTTTCTAGTTCATTACCTTCTTCGGTATTTAAAGCCCAGGGAAAATCCATTTCAATTCTATTAAAGAAATTCTTACTATCTGCCTCTTTCTCTTTCTCTTCCAGTTTTTTAAAGATTTTTTTTCTTCTGCCTTATCTGAACATATTTTAAAAGACAACATCCTTTTTTGCTTTCCACTCTGGTGCTTTTAAATAGGTTGCATTTATATTACGATCTTTTGCAATAAATTACTACAAGATTTCTGAAGCATATATTGTGCCATTTACAATGAAACATCAACATTCAAAACATTTTGGTTAGCTATTTACATCCACATTTAATTGAAATATTAAGGTAATTTAGAAAGTTTTCTCAGAATGTCAAAACTGATTACCTTACATGTATACTTTCCTCTTAAGTTCTAGAAAATCAACATCAGAGCATTGGCACAGTAATGCCAGTCCCAGTAGTTTCTACATATCCTGCATCCTTGTCAGTTATTAAATCAGTGTGCTTCGTTTCCCCACTGTAGGCTTATGCTACTGCAGAAGTGATGTGAGCAATTGAAGCAACTGCTTGAATTTTGCCTGAGTTTCTCAAATAATCCAAGCAGAAATAGAAAGTTTGCTTGAAGCACTATTGTTATCCTTCTCTTCACAAGCTGAGTCATCCCCAAGCCTGTCAATCAAATGTCCTCTCTGTTAGAAGGTTCCACTCTTTAACCACCACTTCTCAAAATGTCTAGACCTCATATAGTTTCTTATTTTATTCTTAGAATCACTTTTTAAATACATGGGCCTCACTTTAGATGTGTGTGTGTGTGTGTGTGTGTGTGTGTGTGTGTGTGTGTGTCTAGTGTAACTCTAACAACATATTTTTGTAAATAAAACATTTTATTACATGTTTCTACATAAAAATTTCCCACCCTTCATACCAGCATGATTAAATATTCTCCACTGTATAGTAATAATGAAAATAAACATATGTAGCTAAAGGCATTGCAAATTGGTAAGTAAACATTAGGACATACACATCTAAATATTAACACCTACCAAGGAGTCATTTTTTAAGGGTTGTGTGTTTACTTAGAAGTAACTAGTTCTTTGTGAAAAACACATTTTAAATTTTTCTTGGAGAATTAGCCTGAATGTTTGTGTGGGATTTGTTGAATTTTTATAATTCTTTACTTGTAAAGAATACATTCATGTTGTCACCGTCCTAAACCTCAACATTCTTCCTTATCAAAAATACAACTTTGAGCCTGATACCCCATAGGGCCCTGTGTTCTCCATCCTGATCACAAACACTGCTCTCCTTCCAAAATAACCACTATGCTGATTTTTATCTTCAGCAATGTTCTTGATTTTCTTTATGATTTTTTATCATTCAAGTGTGCATCCTAAAACATTATGTTTTAGTCTAGCCCATTTTTAAGATGATATGTATTTTAAGTCTTTTTCTAAGCTACATGGTCCTTTTCTACCCCTTTATTTTTCTTAAAATTTTAAATGTTAATCTTTAGGCCATTTGACCTGTACAGTTTCCCACAATCTGGATGTTGTGGATTGTGTGCTTATTGTGTACTACAAAATGCTACTTTGTGCTCTGTACTTCTTGCAAACTGTCCCCTAGACCTAGAGACTTGATCAGACTTAAGTTTGATCCCTTTGGAAAGACCAGGGGTGGTGGCATGTGTGTATTGTTTTTGTTTTTCAGGAGGCACATCTAGGCATAGGTCAGCACATCAATTGTTGACCTATCCCTAGATCCTTTATTTGATTGAAGGCTCCAAAATGCTGATAATCTATCATTTTATTTTCATTTACTAACTGGAATGATTTTATAAAGAAACGCTTTTCCTCACCCATGATTTGACTGTATATTAGTAGGAAAGGCAGGATAAATAATTGAGTCATTACTTCTGTTTACCTAAAGGCCTTGTGAATGCCTTTAACAGCCTCTTGGTGATTAAAACCCCAAGGGAAAGAAGCTGGGCTAACCCTCTTAGAAGACGAGAAACCACATGGAGAGAGGGTCCAGGTGAAATCTAAACCAACTACCAGATAGGTGCAGGAAGCCATCCTGAAACACAACCAGCCCATCCTCAATCGTTAGCTGACATCCATTATGTTAATGATGCTCAAAAGACCCGCTGAGCCAAATCGCTAATCCAAAGAATTAGAAGCAAATAAAATGGTTGTTTTAAACCATGGAGTTTTCAGGTGGTGTTTTAGGTGGTGCAATAGATACCTGACACAATATACTTAAAGATAAAATGTCTTGTGGGTTCATACTGATATGTTCCCTTTTTTTAAGTTTATTTATTTATTGAGAGAGAGTTTGCGCGAGCAAGTGTGTGTGTGTGTGTGTGTGTGTGTGTGCGCGCGCGCGCGCACAAGAGTGGGGAGGGGCAGAGAGAGAGGAAAGAATCTCAAGCAGGCTCACATGTCACATGGGACTCCATCCCCCTGACCACAAGATCATGATCTGAACCCAAATCAAGAGTCAGGCATCTAACTGACTGAGCCAGCCAGGTTCCCCCATACTGATATTTTCAATTCAAATTAGAATATAAACTTTTTACTGAAACTCTTTTCTTATTATATTTGGATTGTCTTTCTTCCACTCTAAGAAACCTGGTTCTGAATGACACAGGGGATAATTACTTATTTGTTTTATTCCACATTAGCCGTACAACAGTCTCAGAAAAACAAAAATAATACCATTTCTATCAATCATGATTACTAAAAATCATTAAAATGCTTTTCAACATGTTTTCCCTACTCTCTTTGCATATTTTAATGTTTTATTATATTTACATCATCAAATTGTAGTTATTAAATACTATACTCTCTCCTACTTAATCCTCACTTAACCTCAGTGTTACATCTATTTCATACACAACCGAAGTCCTTACAATTGTGTTTCTCCAGTCATTTTTCAGACAGTCCCTTCAATTCTCTGAAGCTCCTCTATGAGTTTTATCCTATGTATTAGGATAAAAACAAGGGAACTGTAATCCCTGTGTTTTTGTTTATTGATAACATTATGACTTTCATAATTGAAGGTCAGTTTTACTGCATGTAAGTAGCTTATCACAGTTTCTTTCTTTGAGAATCTTATATATTTACCCTATTTTCTTCTGAAATAAAGTCTTGCTGTGGAAAGTCTGATAATCTAATTTCCTTTTCCACAAGTCACATTTTCTCCCCAAAAGATTATATAGCCAAAAGATGTGTTTTCCTTTTTTCTAAATTCCAGAAAATGTTGCTAGATTATGCGACGATGTCCCATGTATGTTGTGTGTGTATGTGTACTGGTGTTTATCAAACAATCCCAAAACTTAATGGCCAAAACAACAACCATGTTATTAAGCTTACAAATTTTATTGGAAAAGAATTTGGAAAGGATACAGAGGGGATAGCTTTTCTCTACTCCATTATGTGTTTGGGGACACATGTGTTTAGATTACTAAATAATTTAAAATAACCTTTTCACTTACATCTGGTGGCTGGACTTGGATGACTGAGGGCCAGGATTGGCTGGGACTGTTGGAAGAACAGTTACATGTTGTCTCTAAAGATGGGGTTCTCCATGTTACTGATATCATACAGAGACACAGAGGGCCCTACTATTCTCAGGGAATAAAGGGGAAGCTGCAAGATTTTTAATGAATTTTCTCATACTCAATGCTCAAAGCAGTCACAAGCCTGCCCAAATTGAAGAAGGGAGACAGTTACCCAACTTGATGAGCACTGTCTCAATCTGTTGGGGCTGCTGTAACAAATCACCACATTCTGGGTGGCTTTTAAACAATAGAAATTTATTTCTTACAGTTCTGGGGCCCAGGAAGTCTGAGATCAAGGCTGGGCAGATTCACTGTCTGGTGAGAGCCTGCTTCCTAGTTCATAGACCACCATCTTGTAGCTGTGTCCTCATATGGCAGAAGGGACAAGGGAGATCTCTGGGGCCTCTTTGTAAGGCACTAAATTGTACTCATGAGGGTTCTGCCCTGATGACCTAATCACCTTTCTAAGGTCCCCACTTCCAAATATCATCCCAATGAGGATTAAGTTTCAACATAGGAATTTTATAAGGACACAATCATTTAGTCTACAGCAGAAGAAATGTCAAAAAACTTACAGCCATGTTTTAAAAGCACCTAAACATCACATATGTTTTCCTATCATTTAAACACTCATTTATAAAACTGCCTATAAGTTTTATCACATATGACATTAGGCTTAAGGTTGATTTATCAATTTAGAGAGATCTAAGTGTGGATAAGGTTCCTGAGATTCAGTTTTTCTTGATTTTATTTGCTTATCTGCAATATTTTTCACTTTCTCTCAAATCCTTTTTATCTTTTCACTATTTTTTATTTTTACTTTATTCTTTTAAGCTTACATTTCTAATAGGGCTTTATTTGTTGTGTTTATTTCCTTTTTTGTACATTCTAGTTTAGTTTTCATATATAAAATATGTTTTATTTTATTTCTAATTTTTTTCTTGAGTCTACTACCTCATTTCTAAAGTTTTCTCATTTAAAAATGCTGTTCTTTCATACATTATATAATTTTTCTTGATATTTTTCAGCTCATTTTGAAATAGTACAAGACAGCTTTAATATGTACTTGTAAGTCTGACTTTCTGGTTCTGTTTCATTTTCTGTAGAGAAGTTATTCACTTCCTTGTTTCTCTTTTCCTTATACTAGCCTTGAGTTGGATTTAATACTGATTTTTGTTGTTATTGTTCATGTATATGTTATTTTAGTTTACCTAAATTCTAAGCGTGCTTGAATCAGATAGATTTCCTACCTTCACCAAAGTTTTGGGTGGTGTTAAAAAGATGATGGCTTATTTAATGACATTTCCTGGCTTTTCCCCCAAGCCCTAGTTTTTTCAACGAGATATTTTCATTACTCTGTCTCTGTTGTTCCTATCCTGTGCAATGTATTTCTACTCAAAACAGTTTCTGCTTAGCGCCGACCCCCTTCCTAGAAGAGAGTCCTGATTGGTCAGCTTCAAGACTTCACAGGATATACAATGCTCAGTTAGCTTCAGAACTTTCCATGGACTACATGCATGTATTCATTATTGGAATGAGCAAAACCCTTTCCAGTTTTGGTCACCAACTTTCAATTTGTCTTCCATAATTTCCACTGCATACTTGTTGCCTTGTTGAGGTTCTATGTTCTCACTTCCATCAGTCAACCATTGATTTCCTGTTTTCTTTGGCATGGATGGACATAGCACACATATTGCCAGGTTAGTGCAACCTACCTACAATTTGTGGTTCTTGGGCATATCTTTGTATCTAGTTTTGTTATAAATTTTGATCACGTTTGTTTAATATTGTATAGTCACTGTGTTTATATTTGGAAATTAAGGAAGATCGAAAGCTAGGCTACCTTCCCTGCTGCCATTTTCCAAAAAATCCTGAATACCATTTCAAAAGGAGTTTTCTACATACCATTTCAGAAATAGCAACACACTGTCCCCTTTTGAAAGGAGTCACTAAATGTATGTCTGGTATGTTACTATCAGACTTAGTTTTTTTATAGTCACAGATCATGTTACATATATTTCTAATGAAAAAATGATGAAAAGAGTGTGGAGCCCAATGTCATTTTAAATTGTAGCTTTGAGAAAAACCAACTACTTTCCTATATACAATCTTATTTCTATTTTTAAAAGAGTCAGTAAGATGACTCTTAATTTGCAATGTCTCCTTTTAATACCAGCTTTATACTGAATGTAGTGCAAAAAACACACATATCTGTAGACTTAACAAATATATAACAGCTTCTTATGCACAGGAAATAATGTACTTTGAGAGGGACTAAGGCCATTAGAGTATAAAATTGAAAGAGTTTTCATGTTATCTTAAAGAATAATGTGAATCCTCTTCTCACTGCATAATTCTCTAGCAAAACTAGGAAATTGCTTTGTAACCATGATATGTCTTTTGATCCAAAAGGCTCCACACATGGCATTTCCTCTGTATCTCCAGATTAACTTTGTAGAATTTTTTTCCACTTTGTGGAAATTTGTAAAGATAAATTTTCTGTACTCCCTAGATTATTCTGGGGAAGGTAGTGTAATTATATAATTCATTATCAATTCGTTAATAAACCATATCCTTATAACAAAGATACTTTCCTCTTTGTATGTTAGGGTAATGGCTGATGGTCACATTCCTTTGTATTTCTAGAAGTTACTAAAAATCCGACATGAGTATTGATTTTGTCTGATAACCTTGAGTAAAAATAAACACTAGTTAGTATTTTATAAGAATGCAACTTAATGTGTCTTTAGAGAAAACCTGATTTTTCATAGTGAAGCATAATTTATCATAGATTTTACAGATATAATACATATATAACTGAAATATGTTGATACATAGAAGATAGATAGATGGGTAGATAGATAGATAATAGTAGATATATATCACTGAAAACAAAGCAATCAAAGGAGAAATTCTACATGGTCTCCCACCAATCTATGAACCCATATATATTCTGCCTTCCTTCCTTATACAAAATGTGTGTGCCCATCTAAGATGACCATTCCACTTGTAATGGGTCACATCCATTCTTCACTCAAGAAAATCAATTCTGAAGTTGTTTCTTTCCCAGTATCACCAATTGTCCCTTCTATTTTCTCAGTCCCATAAGCACACAAATATGCTGTAGTAATTCCAATTAAAAATTGTTCATTTACTTCCCACTTAAGCTATTATCTCCATTTCATTTCTCAGCTCTACCTACAGCAAAACTCCTCAACAAAATTGTCTATATTCATGGGTCCAATCCCTGATTTCCCATTTTCTCATGAATTCATTTAGTTGGTCCTCATTATCCCACTGAAACTATTCTCCAATTATATCTGTATTGTCATGTTTAATTGGTCATTTTCTCAGGACATATTCTAATTCATCTACCACCAATATATAAATAGTTGCTTACTCTTTTCTTTTTAAAATACTTTGCTCACTTAGCCTTTGAGATTATCTGCCTCTTGAGTCTTCTAATTCACAGTCCACTTTGCTGCAAAGCTCTTATCCTTCTAATCTCTAAACGTTGGAATAACCCAGGAGTCAATTCATAGACGTTTATACTCTTTATTTGAATTTGCCTTTTTTAGGTCATCTAAGCTATTTTCGGGCTTAACATACTTTCTCTATGCCAAAGACCCCCAGTTTATATCTCCAGCACAGTACTGCTTGTTGACTCACATACACAACTGCCTATTCAACAATTGAGAATTCAGAAACCTAAAATCAGCATATTCAAATTTCAAATTCTTCACATAACTCATTTATAAAACCTATCCATCCCTGGGTCTTTCTTGATTTTGTACATGTGTCTGTGTTCTAACATGGGCTCAAGCCAAAATCCTGGTCACTCTTCTTGACTTCTCTCTCTGACACATTCCACATCCACTCTACCTGTAAATCTAGAATCTGAGTACATATCTTCATCACCCCTTATACCATCCTAGTCTAAGCAATCATCCTATTTTGCATATGTTACTGAAATAGCTTCCTAATAATAGATAGAAGATAAAAACTAAGAATGGAAGCAGGAAAATTATTAGGGCAGATGGAATAAGCACAATTTATTTATTTAATCGTTCATTTATTAATTCTCATTTATTTAGCATATGTGTTGAATAAATAATAAAGAAAGAAATTTAATGTGGGACATAGAGGGGAGTAAAAGAAAAAAATATGGGAATGAAAGAAGAAAAAATACGTACTCAATTTCCCTGAGTAACTGAAGAGCATTAGAAGATAATGGGAAAAGAATGGGAGGGTGTATTACAGTGAGATTACATTAACAAAATTATAAGAATTTAATAATCACCTAGTTTTTTTCCAATCATACGATTTTTAGTATAATATTTTGTTCTGAGCCTATATTTTTAAATTGTGGAAGGTATAATTCTATGATGGCCCATGATTCTCATGCTCTGAAGTTTATCTACCTTCTCCTCTTTAATCAGACACTAATCTAGGTGCTGCTGTGAAAGGATTTTGCAGCTATAATTAACATCCCAGATCAGGTGACTCAAAATAAGAAGATCATTTGGTGGTGGTCCTAACCAAATCTGGTAAGCCCTTAGAATGGACATGGCTCTTTCTGGCATTGGAGATTTGAATCATAAGGGAACTTAGGAGCCCAGCAGCATGATATATAAACTGGCTTCAATGTTAGAGTGTAACAAAAGGCAGGAACCTGGAAATTTCTGATTCTATGTTTTCTTACCTTTGGTAAAACCAATGATCTAGACAGATACAAGTTTGTTGTTCTTGTTCTTGTTCTTTTCTTTTGTTGTTTTCTTTTTTAATCTCTTCCTTGGATAAATGAAATAGAAATTTACTTTCTGTGTTTGGACTAGACTAAGCATATTTGTTTTTCTTAGAAATTGAAAGTTTCCTCCTCATCCCTACTGCTTAAAACTTGTCCAGTAGAATATGTAACATCAGTTTGCAGGATTCCTGCTCTGTCTGACTCTAAGGCCTCTTCTTTTCTCACACTCCTGGATATCTTCTTTTGGGGATAGCTATATATGTTAATGGAGGACAGTCCTTTTTTATCCATCTCATCATGTTGCCGGGACCAGAAATCAACAACCAATTTGGTCAAGGGAAATATAGTAAAACAAGAAAATGCTAGGAATATCTGAACCATTGCATGAATGATCTTAGGAAAATCATTGACCTCTCTGAGTGTCAGTTGTCTCATCGGAGAAATTTAAATTTTATTTTCCATTTATTTTTTTCTTGTCCCTCTTTTAATTTTTTTGACAAATTAGAAGGGTTGTGAGAGGATTAAATGAGGATGTTTTATTTGCACTCTGCTTGAGGATAAAGCCAATTAAAAGTTCACTTATAAACTCAGAAGATGGCCATGTGACAAAGACGGAGGGCAGGAGTGTTCTGTCTTAGAAATCACTGGGAATGAGAATGAGGCTTACTGATTAGCTACGGTACAATTGTTTTACTGAGAACTCCCAGGTGGAAAACTATAACTTTAAACATTTGCTTACTAAAGTCAGCACTTTTTACTATTTCAAAATCATGTACAATCAACAGGCCTTCTCCCATATTACGTTAACGTATTGCTTATTATGATGTGGTGGAGCCTGCACTACTGGCCCAGAAGCACCAATTTTTAAATATCCTGGAATTTTGTAAGCCAGTTATTATAGCATTGGTTGCGTGAAATCGACCACATACCACAGAAATTGGCAAACACTACAAATAAGGAAATTAATTAAGAAGTGATTTACCAGCCAGCACTGCATACAATAAAGATGATAGTCATATAATTTCCTATTTGATTATTTTAAATTTGAGCTTTACTCTCATAAAGTTTTCTCATTTTAACAAATTTAACTATGCCTACAATTGCAAAAAAGAGATTTATACATCAAACCAGAACTACTTTACGAGAGCCTAAAAACCTAGGAAATGCTGAAATTCTTTGAATTACTTGAGTTCTCATCTCTAAACTAACAGTACTGTCTGGCTGGATTTTTGACTTCCTCTATGTATAAAAGGGTCTCATTGTAAGAATATAGTGTCCCTAAACCAGCTGTTACAGTCTCAGGCTGGGTTTGATGGTCTAAAAAAAATTGTTGAGTATGCATACGAAAATGAATCCTATTATTAGCTAAACCAAAATTCAGATATGTGGCAAATACAATTTCCTGAAACATTTTTTCAGAGGAAACTACTTATGCCATTATGAAACACTCTTCCCCAATCATTTATTCTTGTTTATTCTCTATCAACATTTTGGTTTTCAGGTTGAAATGTAGTTAAAATATCCAGTGCATCCTGCTATCTGGTTTCCGTCACACTACAGCTATGTTTGACTAATGACTGCTTGTATAACTTCTTGTTTTACAATATCCTTCCTAATCCTAAATCACTCTCAAAGCCAGTAATGGGTTCTGATGTCATATCACTCAGCATAAAGCTCCTCATGTATTTTTGATACCACTCAGACTATGGTAAGATAACTCTCAACATAAAATTGTTCCTGTGCACTTTCTAAGGCAAGAACTTTTGTAACAGCATTTTCATAAATCTTTTTTTTTAATCTATACTGACTTTTGATGAATAACAAAGTCCCTAACCCTTGATAGCATCACCATTCTATAAATGTTGCCTAATACAGTCTTGCTCAAATCACTCCTCAGTTCTTTTTTTTTTTTTTTTTTTTTTTAACATTTTTTATTTTTATTTTTGGGACAGAGAGAGACAGAGCATGAACGGGGGAGGGGCAGAGAGAGAGGGAGGCACAGAATCGGAAGCAGGCTCCAGGCTCCGAGCCATCAGCCCAGAGCCTGATGCGGGGCTCGAACTCACGGACCGCGAGATCGTGACCTGGCTGAAGTCGGACGCTTAACCGACTGCGCCACCCAGGCGCCCCCACTCCTCAGTTCTTAAGGTATTCAGCCTTCATGAATTTTCAAATCCTTTAATTTAAGTATATGTTTACATTTAATCAGAACAGCTAACTCTGTATTTCCCTTGTACTTAAACTGATGTTGTCCAGTGGACCAAGATACATTTATGCCATGCCTTACCACTAAGTTTAAAAACTCCTGAAGGGACCATATATTTTTAATGTTTTTTTTTTTAATTTACCCAAAGTGTCTAATGATGACCAGCATAGATATATGATATATGTTGAAAGATCCATGTTTGTCAAATATGTGTAATAAGTGTATAAATCTGGAATATATCATAGTTAACTAGAAGAATCTTCAATTTATAGTTATAAAAATGTAACATTGTAATATGGCTTCATATGTTTAAATGAACATCATGCTTCAAATGGAGTCATTGATTTTATGATGATAAGACATTTTAAATATTTCCAATAAATACGGCATCACCAAGCCCACCAGGTTGGTCAAATTGTTCAAAATCTCATGTTATCCTGGTCTTGTAATTACAGCATTGGTGATAAGAATTATTCTGGCATATAAATTTTCAAGAAATTGGGCCAGGACTCATCAACAGAAAATATAAGGAATCCAGAGAGTTTAGACATTGGGATTGAGTTCCAGATTTACAGGAAGGTAGAATTAAGATCTGATACTGGGTGTGGGATTTTAGGAAAAAGTTTCTAATTTTTGAAAAGAAAGGGTTATATAACAAACAGGACTATTAGTCTAGAAAATTATACTCAAAAAGAGAATTAAACCAGAGTTTATTTAGCAAAGGTTATTTTTCCAGGTTTAGGTACTGAGCAGGATATAAAATCAACTTAACAGCTGACATAAGACTGACTTGCCTCCTAGATTGCTTGTAGAGTCTAGGCTGAGGATGAGTCTACAGACTGGTTTTTAATTATATCATCTGGAGGGGCACTTGGGTGGCTCAGTTGTTTAAGAATCTGACTCTTGATTTCAGCTCAGGTCATAATCTACAGTTCATGGAAGGGAGCCCCGCATGGGGCCCCTTGCTAGCAACATGGGGCCTGCTTGGGATTCTTTCCCTCTTTCCTCTCTTTCTCTGAGAAGAAAGAAATAAATTTTTTAAAAAGCTGTGTCATCTGGGAAAGAAGAGACACAAAGTCCACAAAGAACACTGGAGTCTTTTCATGTGATTGGCAAATGTGATGATCCTACAGAAAAAGTTATTTGTAGGGCAAACTAGGGGTTCCTTACAAGTGTCCTTTTCTACCTGCCCCTTACCATCTCCAAATCCCACAGTGTTCTCCAGAAGAGATGACCTTTCTGAATAAAATAATATCAGAAGGCTAGCCAAAAATGCATTTTAGCCATAAAAGCATTTGAAGTTTTTAGCGTGCCAATGTATGTAACTATTAAAATAGTGTTCCTGATCAAAACATTTGCTTTTGGATGTGCACACGTTCAGTAAACTTGCTTTAGGCTTCTTGGGAAACTGCAAATTTTACAGGTAACCCAAAATTTAAGCAGCACACTAGAAAGTTATTGGCATTAATCTACTGAAGTGTAAATGGTTCTGCTAGTGAAACATTCATAAGAAACAGTGTTGATAAAGCCTCAACTGACCTACCTGTGTATATTTTCTTAAACATACACTTTATTTGTTCAACTAAAATTTAAGTGTGAAATTATAAAGAGAAGAAAAATAGGACTTACTTAGTAATTATAAAAGGCAAGTACTTATAATCATTAGATTTTGTTGTATATGAGTACTGTTCTGAGAAAAGCAACCTAAAAATGCCTCATTTTTATTCATCCACTGCAGGAAAGATACGTGCTCAAAGCTAGGTAAGTTACATTTGAGAGTTGATTAGAATAGTAGCATTCAAGTGTTATAAAACTACATGTTTTATTTCAAAAAAGCTTATCCTTAAAAACAATCACACGATTCACCAATTAAAAGAACATGTCAACGTATTTTTTATTTTATATTTCGTTCTGTTTTTTTTTTTTATTCTCCAGAACAGGAAAAATATGTTTAATACTATTTATATATAAAATCTATTCATTTTAATAAAATTTAATATTTATACATATATGCTTCCACTAATTTTAGTCAATTTAAATTTCAAAACAGATATAAAATTTGACCAGGTAAAGTATAAAATCAGGCTAATTATCTAAATACCCATGCATTCCTAACCCATTCTCTTTCAACTGTCTTTTTATTTCCTGAAATGTGGTCTGTTATTTCCACTGAATTATTCTGTGTAGATTTTTTTTTATCAAAGACTTTACCTGTATTAAACCACCAAACCTATGATTATATTTCTATTATTTTACTCAAGTATTTAAAAAAGAGAAACTTTTGAAAAATGTTGACTTTTTCAACATTCAAAATAACTTCAGTTTTTTTAAGTGAAAATAGTGACAATAACATAAACAAAAAGGACAACTACAAATGTTCATCCTACAATCTTATAGACACCTTTATTTAAAAAAAATAACAGGGTGCCTGGGTGGCTCAGTCGGTTGAGCGTCCGACTTCAGCTCAGGTCATGATCTCACGGTTCATGAGTTCGTCAGCAAGTTCTGTGCTGACAGCTCAGAGCCTGGAGCCTGCTTTCAATTCTGTGTCTCCTTCTCTCTCTGCCCCTCCGCCACTTGTGCTTGTCTCTCTCTGTCTCTCAAAAATAAATAAATGTACAAAAAAAATTTTTTTTAAATAATGAACACATGCCATAATGTCAGGAAAATTGAGTGCAAGGCATCGAAGTCCATGAGGTTTAAAATAATTACTTGGGGAGCTTGGGTGGCTCTGTTGGTTGAGCATCCAGCTTTGGCTCCGGTCATGATCTCACAGTTCATTAGTTCTAGCCTTCTAGCCCTGCATCAGGCTCTGTGCTGACAGCTCAGAGGCTGGAGCCTACTTCAGATTCTGTGTCTCCCTCTCTCTCTGTTCCTCCCCCTCTCACACTCTGTCTGTCTCTCTCAAAAATAAATAAACATTAAAAAATTTAAGTAATAACCACTAACATGATTATGTTTAAATGGTGAAGAAAATAAAGACAAATTGTATTGAATCAACATATGTAAAATATATATTTAAAACTATGCATTAGAGTTATTAAACACATAATTATTAATAATAACAGCTAATGGGTATCCATTATTAATTTGCTGAATATAAAGTACTCAAAAATAACAAAGAAGTGAGTAATAGAGATTTGTACGTATAATCAGAAATTGAAGTATTTTGACATGGAAGATATTAATTAATGTGCAGTCACTGCCACACCTTAATATAAGCTGAATCATTGGAATCAAGGATTTATCAACAAGACCTTTTCCTAATTCTGAGCCTGGATACATCTTTATCCTTTTGAAATCAGGTCAATGCTTAGGGGACCTTATTAAAGATAATAAAATTGAAAAATAATTAGTATGCCTGTGTTCACTTTATAAACCAAAATGTGTAGAAGTGGCCCTTAGCTAGAGGCTCCAATATTTTAAATGCAAAGAAGAAGTATTTCTAGGTGGAGGGGAAGCCTTTTGTAATAAGTATGGATTGAAGAAACAAAACTGATAGCTGTTGAAAAGGAATTGGAGGAACTCAATGAAATGAGTTCTAAGCAGAAATGAGCTGAGCTGCTCATAAATTGTGATTACTCTTGACATGAATTTCCCTCTTGCCCTGGCTTAACATGGTTGAAAATATGTGATAACTTAAAAATATATCGAAGATTTCCTACGCTATTTTACCACATGCTCCTGAGTCCTATTTTTCCTGCAGTCTCCTAAATATTCCACTGTATCAATAACCACTGCCAACATGAAAATGACAATTAACAGGTGAGAACATTACCATTGATGTTGGCCAGGAATTAGTACTATTATTACCACTGGAAAGTGTTGAAGAGCCAGTACTCATACCCAATCAATGTCAGTGGGTAGCTCGGATTAACAAAAATGAACTCCTCACTTTCTAAGTTCCTTTCATGTTGCACATATTTCAAAACATCTGTTTCTTTTCTCTCAGTCCTTTCCTTCTCTCTCATTTTATTTTCATTATGTGTGTAAAATTCTTTGTTATCTTTGCTCTCAGATCATCGCCTTTTGCAATAAGGAAGTTATACAGCTTAACTCTGCACATCCTCAGTCTGTGAGACTGAGAAAAATTTAATATCAAACATGTTCTATTGGACAACAACTGCAATTTCAGACTTTATTGAATAGTTTGGGCTGTTGACCTGTTACACTTTCAAGCAAAGTGCTATGATTACATTTTTATTTAATTATTTAAGTAAGTGACATTAAGAGCGAGAGTAAATATCATCTGCCAATTATTATTTTGTAAGCTAAGGAAGGCAGAGAGGAAAGTGCTAGTATTGTCATGGAAATTAGCAAAATATAATAAGAAAAACATGTCAAACTCTGTGAAGCCAAAACTTAAAAACACCATCATTAAAGGAAATAATCAAACTATTTTTAGGGATAAAGCAAAAAAAAAAAAAAAAAATCTATTGGTAGAAAAAAAAAAGAAAACTTAAGGCATAAAAAGTAAGATGAACACAAACTGGTAATATAACTGTAAGCTATATTTAAAAAGTCTGCTTTACAATGAAAAAAAGAAAACATGTATAGGTTGCCAAGAATGAAGTATTTGAAAAGTGATTTCAGATATTTGAATATTAAATACTTTAATAACATCACTATATGAGGATACAATTAACCTCTCCTGACATCAGTGGCAAAGCTTTATAAGGGATCTGAGGCATGAAAATAGAAATTACAATTTAAAGCTGACTCTAAATAAATTGAGTAGTTTGTATTAATGACATTTTAAAAATAATGTTACTTGTCTATACATTTCCACTCATTTTGAAAAATATTGCAAGTGTGTGAACTACTTATGTAAATTACCATCTAAAATATGATCTGGAAGAATAATAAAGTGATCTTTCCGTTTGTTTGTTTGTTTTTCGCTTTGATTCAAGCTAATGGTCCCAAGTCATTAAAATCTATTTAGCTATTTAAAACCATCTCTGTGCCTTGTTTTACATATTTAACATTCCATTTTTATACATCACAATAATTTATTATAATTATATTTCTACACAGTGTGCACTTTGGATATTTCCCTTGGTCTATGGAGAAACCTATGGAGTTGAAATAAGTAGAATAGACTATTACGTTGGACCAAAGAATTCAAGAGCAGATATTTTGAATAATTTATTAATTTTCTACATGAAAACTATAAGAATAAACATAAAGAGCAATAGCCAAAAAACATAGAGAAACAAAAAGCAAGAATCTAAAGTGTTCAATTCTCTCTCCCATTGTACATTTGTTCAATTGTGTAAAATCTAAATTTGATTTATAAGACTTAAACTGTGATCAATTAAGGAAAAATTTTCAACCGAAATATTTAATACTTATTCAGATAGTATCTAAAAACTGGTCTGTTGGCTTGCTTGATAATAATCCTCTCTTTTATTACTTCTTTCCAAACTACAATAGCTAACACAAACCTCTGCCTTGATCTCTATTTCTATCTCTATATCTCCTGTCTTGCTACAAGTGCACTGCAGCGATTATATGTCCTACCTAATTTAGTGTTCATTTAGTGAAACTAAGGATTCAGGATTTTAAATAATCTGCCTAAATATAATGCAACTCACTCTTAGATGAGTCACATCTAGAACTCAGGGCTCTAGATGCCTATTTGGTGCCAGGTTGCCTCTTAATTTCTAGTTATACATCAATTTCTGAGTAATTTTTAGATTATGGATGAATGAGCTGTGAACTATGAAAGCTTTCTAAACATGAATAAAGTTTAGAGTGATAATAAAATAAAACGTGCAACAAAGTACATTTAGCACACACTTAATGGTAGGTGCAATTCATAACTTGCCATAAGGTAATTGGACATAAATAGTAAGTATGGATCATAAAAAAGCACGATTAGTCTTTCAAATGGTCAATTGCATTGTTTTATCTCCTTAATTATTTTTTTTTTCACATCTTAGGTCATTAGTTAACCATGATTCTAGGTTACCATTAACTCTGTTCAGCCAAGTTATGCATGGAAAGATGTTAAGAGGTGCAAACACATACACACCTTCACAGGAATATTTTGAAGGCATTCTATAAGTAACCGAATAAAGCAATCTATTCAAAAACACCTTAGGGGTAGGAAAGGCCTCTGAAAATCCAGTACCATGGACTAAGTCCTATGGGGGAGTTAGAGCAGTTTCCAGCAGTGAACTATTTTCATCAAAAAGTAGTACAAGAAGTTTCTAACTTGAAAGCAAAAGTTGCTTGTTGCTTCAAGTAACAGAGCTTTACCAACTGGGACTGCTGAGCTCAAGGTTAATGTACAAGTACAATGATAAACAAGACAGCAACAAGGAATCGAACTTGAAAAATACTGGGGCACAAAGAGGAGGCAAAGGGAAGGGAGGTTGAACCAGTGTGAATCACACTTGCCTGGATCTCCAGGTCTTCAGAGGGGTTGGAGATCAGTGCCGAAATGCATGCTTTGCTCGTCTCATGCTTTGATCCCCCTTAAAGTTAGAACTTCAGAAAAGCAACAAATGGCAAGTCATAGGAAGACCACTGTCTGAAACTTGCTTCCCATTACTCTTGCTATTTTCTACATGAGGCAAGAAGCTGTTAGTTTATTAGAAGTGTTAAATAACAAAAATTCAACTGAGTAAACTTTAAAGCTCTAACTGCCTTTATTAATGGATTCATGAATAGCGCAGTATCCCATCAAGCAAGTAGAGAAAAGCTCCAAAGGGCAACAGAGAAGAAAAGGAATTTAAAGGTAGAGAGGGAGCAGAAAAAAAGAAAGTATCAGCAAAGGATCTATTGTTTTAGGCAAGGTCACCCTCCTAAGGGGACGGGAAGGAGTCTATCAATACATTTCCTAGTGCTGACCAGGAATTTCCCATATTGAGTGGCTAAAGGTTACAGTTCTGAGGGGTTGAAACTGCAATTAGGTTAGAATGAATTAAATCTTGGTTTGCTGACTTGAGGCCTTAACCTAAGTGGCTCCATTTTGGTCCTGTGGTCTTCTTTTTATCAGAAGAAACACCACTTCTTGCACTTTGTTTGCTGCAACTTAAGTAATTTGCCTGACTATTTAGCAAGTGTCTCTGGTTTAAGGAAGGGTTGATCTTAAATGAACAGAGAGCAACAAAACAAACGGTAATAATACAATTGAAGTATAACTATTATGGTGTTTAGTGAGAGGAAAAGATTATTTGGGGAGTTTTTGACTGTCTGGTAATCAGAAATGTCTAAAGAAGAGAGGTAAAATACTGAAGATTAAAGATGGGCACTTTAGCAAAAATCATTTTAATTTATCAGACTCTCTATGGCAATGCTTTTGTGTTTGAACCTATTAATGAGTCATAAAATCAATTTAATGGATCACATCCAGCATTTAAATAGTAGCTAGAATAGAATAAAAATATGATAGAAACTATCAAAGTGCATGATATATAGTAAGGGCAAGTATCATTTGACCAAACTCATGTGTATGTGTGTGAGTAGTTCTGGCTCTCTGTGCAACAAATGCATTTGCCATTTGAGTCAAAGAAAAAAAAAAATCTATCACCCTCAAATAAACAAAAACAAAAACAAACTTTGAAAATCACCACCCCTCCCCCAAGGTGCAAATTGAAAAGGACTAATGTCCTTGAATGTACAAATAATCCTTTAGTTGGTAATGTACAAACAATCCTTTAGGTGGTAAAGTCACAATAACTCACCAAATATTCACTTCTCAAAACCACTTTATTCCTCTTACATAAGAGTTCTCCCTTCCTATCTCAACACCTAATTTTATTTTTTCTCACATACAGAAACAGCACACAACCAGTCACACTCTCACAAAGAATATCCCACAGAATATTATACTGACAAATGCTAATTAGCTCAAAATTGTTAATAGTTTGCTTTCTTTTTCCTTATAATTATTTCAAATTGGTACATTTTTCCCAGTTTTTCAGAAGTAATCTCTAAAGATGATGACAAACTGCCTTCCACTCATTTTTCCTATTTTAATTTAGTATAGCTACATAAAACAAATGCACACTTACACACCTGCCAACCACAGAAACAAGAGGAGGTCTTTGGAAAGTCATTATTATTAACAGGCTTCAAGACCATCCCCCTACTTATTTTCTATTCATAGATAAGTGGGCAAAATAGCAGCCTTCCATCTGGTTGATCCCACTGGGTTTCAAATATACCATCTGGCCCATTCTCCATAATTGTATGCATCTCTTCCAACTACCTAAAATGAGTACACAAGAAATCCGGAACCTACCCGATTCCATGAGAAGTTTTTACTGAAGAGTTCTTCATTCAGGTCATGTTTTTATGCAATCTTTTCTGACTCAGGAGTATTTTAGGATGTACTCACCTCTGAGTCAGTTTATTTGATGGGATGAGAGCCGCCACTGTTGAACAAACCACATGGAAGAGTAGGCTGGCTCCCATCTTCATGTGATAAAGGAATGACCAATACCATTGCCTTGGAGGTTGGAAACTCCTATGCGCGTTTTAGGAGAAAGAAATGGTACACTTACATACAGCTATGTGTCAGTATTTTTCCATGTAAGATTATGCTACAACAGTAATCAAAACTAAATTTTTTTAAAGTTTTTTTTTTAGTATGAAATTTCCAGGGTGCACTGAACAACGGCTTTACAAAGTATAAGCTATTCAGTTATGTTATTGTTATTGGGTGTTTTTATTCTTTTACTGTCACAGCTTAATGAATAAAAGCAATAGTGAAACTTAATAGGCCTTTTGCTAGAAGAGTTTTCTATCCGAATTACTTATGGAGCAACAAATATGCTGTGTGAAGGAAGTGTACAATGTTAAAAGTCACAGAGCATAGCTCAGAGAGGCTTAAGTGATTCTGTATGACTCAAGATTGATGCGTGTAATAATATGGTTTAAGGTGCAGGTGGAGGTACCAAAGAGGGCAATGCATTTGTTTAATGGAGTGTCTTTTTCTTATATTACTGATGAAAGAGAGTGCTGTTATCTGCTGGTATACATTTAAACTTTATGTTCTTTTTGTTTCCTTAGTCACAGAATTATAGTTTCTTAGAAAATCACTAAACCTTACTATCAATATTTTCATCCAGGCTTTTTCTAGGCATTTAAGTGCATGAATCTTTTTGAGTAACCAGTACCGTAACAGTAGACTAAAGGCATATATCAGACTCCTCAACAATTCCATGTCATGAGTTAAGGATTTATTTATCATTTGTTTTAAGGTGGCACAATATACATAACATGCAATTTACCATTTTAAGCAGTTTTAAATGTACAGTTCAGTGGCAGTAAGTACATAAACACTGTTGTGCAACCATCTACCACTTTCCATTTCCACAACATTTTTAAACCTCTCAAACTAAAACGCAATACTCATTAAACATGACTCCCCATTCCCTTCTCCTTCTAGGTCCTGACTACCACCATTCTACTTTCTGTCTCTATAAGTCTGATTGTTCTAGATACCTTGTAGAAGTGAAACAGTATAATATTTATCTTTTAGTGACTGGCTTATTTCATATAGTATGTTGTCTTCAAGTTCCATTTGTGTTGTAGTATGCATCAGATATTTCTTTCTTTTTAAAATCAAATAGTATTCCATTGTAAGTTTATACCACATTTTATTTATCCAATGAACACTTGGATTGCTTTGGCTCTTGTGAACATCTTGATGTACAAGGGTCTGTTCAAGTCCTTGTTTTCATTTCTTTTGGTTATATATCCAGAAGTGGAACTGCTGAATCATATGATATTTATATTTCCAACTGACTTGAACATCAGTGAGACTGACCCCAGCATGTATATCCATTTGCTTATTTGTTCAATTCTACTATACATATATGGTGGTTTCAGAACTGTTGACCAGTACCTTTATGGGAAATAAATTTATCAGCTAGAATGCAGTGCTTAGATACAGTTTCTTTTGCTTTTATAGACTCAGCTGATTTGCAAAAATATTTAGGTCAGCATCTTATCCTACATCTCCTTCAGGGAGCTTGCACACATCTGTAAATAGAGATGGATACTTTTATTACATTCTGTATTCCATCCTGGGATCCCCAGCCTTCTAAGGGTTTTGTTTTAATTTGTAAATTTACTTTAAGGTTTCCTATTTGTGTTGTAAAGATTTACAAGTTTTGACAAATGCATAGTTATATATCCAACATTACAGTATTGTACAATATGGGTCTACTGTTCTAAAACAACCCTTGGAATTCATCTACTCAGTCCTCTCCTCTCTTCCTGAACTACTGGCAACCAATGATTCTGTTCACTATTTCTATGGTTTTGCATTTTTCACAAAGTCATATAAGTGGTACATACTGGGTGTAGCTTTTTCAGATTCGTAGACTAGTTCCCCGCGCCCCCCCCCACCCCACTGAGCAAAATGTATTTAAGATTAATCTATGTATTTGTGTGGTTTGATAGTAGTTTCCTTCCTTTTAATCATTAAATAGTATTTTAATCTAAGCAGGCTTTATGTAAACATAAGTTTCCAAATCATTTGGATAAATATCTATGACCACAATAGTAGGATCCTATGGTAAGATTATATTTAGCTTGTAAGAAACTACCAAACTGTCTTCCAAAATGGCTGCACAATTTACCTCCTCAGAGAAATAACTGAAAATTTCTGTTGAGTTTTGGTTTACAATCAATAATTTGAAAGTTAAAGAGGAATAACTGGATAAAGTAATAAAACCGTATCCTGCAGTTAAACATATATTAATCACCCTCAGTGATTTCCTGTGTGACAAATGTTAGTAATGCTAAAGTAGCAAAGGTGAGCTTTTTAAAAATGTTAATTAGGTAATATAGAGTACAATATTGGTTTCAGAAGTAGAATTCAGTGATTCATCACTTACACGTGATACCCGATGCTCATCACAAGTGCTCTCCTTAAAAAATCACAAGTGCTCTCCTTAAAAAAGGTGAGGTTTTCACCTGTGTGACTGTCCTCTCTGCACGTTAATTCATTTGTGAAAGGAATTAAAAAGTATATGGAAGTCAATGAAAATGGTAACACAACAACCCAAAACCTCTGGGACCCAGCAAAGGCGGTCATAAGAGGAAAGTATATAGAAATCCAGGCCTTCCTAAAGAAGGAAGAAAGATCTCAGATACACAACCTAACCTTACACCTTAAGGAGCTGGAAAAAGAACAGCAAATAAAACCCAAAAACAGCAGGAGACAGGAAATAATAAAGATTAGAGCAAAAATTAATGCTATCGAAACCAAAAAACAAAACAGTAGAACAGATCAATGAAACCAGAAGCTGGTTCTTTGAAAGAATTAACAAAATTGATAAACCACTAGCCAGTTTGATCAAGAAGAAAAAGGAAGGAACCCAAATAAAATCAAGAATGAAAGAGGAGAGATCAAAACCAATACAACAGAAATAAAAACAATAATAAGAGAAGGTTATGAACAATTATATGCCAATAAAATGGGCAATCTGGAAGAAATGGACAAATTCCTAGAAACATATACACTACCAAAACTGAAACAGGAAGAAATAGAAAATTTGAACAAGACCATAACCAGTAAGGAAATAAAATCAGTAATCAAAAATCTGCCAAAAAACAAGAGTCCAGGGCCAGATGGCTTTCCAGGGGAATTCTACCCAACATTTAAGGAAGAGTTAACACCTATTCTCTTGAAACTGTTCCAAAAAATAGAAATGGAAGGAAATCTTCCAAACTCTTTCCATGAAGCCAGCATTACCCTGATTCCAAAACCAGACAAACACCCCACTAAAAATGAGAACTATAGACCAATTTCCCTGATGAACATGGATGCAAAAATCCTCAACAAGATATTAGCCAACCGGATCCAACAATACATTAAAAAAAGTATTCACCACGACCAAATGGGATTTATACCTGGGATGCAGGGCTGGTTCAATCTCTGCAAAACAATTAACGTGATTCATCACATCAATAAAAGAAAGGACAAGAACCATATGATCCTCTCAATAGATGCAGAGAAAGCATTTGACAAAATCCAGCATCCTTTCTTGATAAAAACCCTCAAGAAAGTAGGGATAGAAGGATCATACCTCGAGATCATAAAAGCCATATATGAATGACCCAATGCTAATATCATCCTCAATGGGGAAAAACTGAGAGCTTTCCCCCTAAGGTCAGGAACAAAAAGGGGATGTCCACTTTAGCTACTGTTATTCAACACAGTATTGGAAGTCTTAGCCTCTTCAATCAGACAGCACAAAGAAATAAAAGGCTCCAAATCGGCCAGGAGGAGGTCAACCTTTCACTCTTCGCAGATGACATGATACTGTATATGGAAAACCCAAAAGATTCCACCAAAAAACTGCTAGAACTGATTCATGAATTCACCAAATTTGCAGGATATAAAATCAATGCACAGAAGTTGGTTGCATTCCTATACACCAACAATGAAGCAACAGAAAGAGAAATCAAGGAATCGATTCCATTTACAGTTGCACCAAAAGCCATAAAATACCTAGGAATAAATCTAACCAAAGAGGTGAAAAATCTATACACTGAAAACTATAGAAAGCTTATGAAAGAAATTGAAGAAGACACAAAGAAATGGAAAAAGATTCCATGCTCCTGGATAGGAAGAACAAATATTGTTAAAATGTCGATACTACTCAAGGCAATCTACAGATTCAACTTGATCCCTATCAAAGTAACACCAGGATTCTTCACAGAGCTAGAATAAATAATCCTAAAATTTGTATGGAACCAGAAAAGACCCCAAATAGCCAAAGCAGTCTTGAAGAAGAAAACCAAAGCAGGAGGCATCACAATCCCAGACTTCAAACTATACTACAAAGCTGTAATCATCAAGACAGTATGGCACTGGCACAAGAACAGGCACTCAGATCAATGGAACAGAATAGAGAACCCAGAAATGGACCCACAAACGCATGGCCAACTAATCTTTGACAAGGCAGGAATGAATATCCAATGGAAAAGACAGTCTCTTCAGCAAGTGGTGCTGTGAAAACTGGACAGCGACATGCAGAAGAATGAACCTGGACCACTTTCTTACACCATACACAAAAATAAACTCAAAATGGATGAAAACCTCAATGTAAGACAGCAATCCATCAAAATCCTCGAGGAGAAAGCAGGCAAAAACCTCTTTGACCTTGGCCGCAGCAACTTCTTACTCAACATGTCTCTAGAGGCAAGGGAAACTAAAGCAAAAATGAACTACTGGGGCCTCATCAAAATAAAAAGCTTCTGAACAGCAAAGGAAACAATCAGCAAAACTAAAAGGCAACTGACAGAATGGGAGAAGATATTTGCAAATGACATATCAGATAAAGGGTTAGTATCCAAAATCTATAAAGAACTTATCAAACTCAACACCCAAAAACCAAATAATCCAGTGAAGAAATGGGCAAAAGACATGAAGAGACACTTCTCCAAGGAAGACATCCAGATGGCCAACTGACTCATGAAAAAATGCTCCACATCACTTATCATCAGGGAAATATAAACCAAAACCACAATGATATACCACCTCACACCTTTCAGAATGGCTAACATTAACAACTCAGGCAACAACAGATGTTGCTGAGGATGCGAAGAAAGAGGATCTCTTTTGCATTGTTGGTGGGAATGCAAGCTGGCGCAGCCACTGTGGAAAATAGTATGGAGGTTCCTCAAAAAAATAAAAATAAAACTACCCTATGACCCAGCAACTGCACTACTAGGCATTTATCCAAGGGATACAGGTGTGCTGTTTCCAAGGGACACATTCACCCCCATGTTTATAGCAGCACTATCAACAATAGCCAAAGTATGGAAAGAGCCCACATGTCCATCGATGGATGAAAGGATAAAGAAGAAGTGGTGTATGTATATATATATATATATATATATATATATATATATATATATATATACACACACATACACACACACACACACACACACACACACACACACACACACACACACACACACAATGGAGTATTATGAAGCAATCCAAAAGGATGAAATCTTGCTTTTTGCAACTATATGGATGGAACTGGAGGGTATTATGCTAAGTGAAACTAGTCAGAGAAAGACAAAAATCATATGACTTCACTCATATGAGGACTTTAAGAGACAAAACAGATGAACATAAGGGAAGGGAAACAAACATAATATAAAAACAGGGAGGGGGATGAAACGAAAGAGACTCATGGACAACAAACTGAGGGTTGCTGGAGGGGTTGTGAGAGGGGGGATGGGCTAAATGGGTAAGGGACATTAAGTAATCTATTTCTGAAATCATTGTTTCACTGTATACTAACTAATTTGGATGTAAATTTTAAAAAATAAAATTTAAAAAAATTCTTCATTTGTTAAAGGAGAAGGTAGCATCCCTCTTCCAAGCATTTTGGAAGGTTAAATGAAATAATGTTAGCTGCATAAAAGCATTGCTATCCACTAAAATCTATGGCTAATCTCTTTTGACTTTTACCACTGCTCTGTACTTCACTGACTTCCTAGTACCTTTCACAATGTACTTTTCTCAAATAACTTTCATACTGTTTTAGTTATAAACCTAAATCTACGCTGTTAATTCTTGAAAAATTCTCCATCCTTTCACTTAGCAGAGTAATTATATATACACACACACATATACTTTAGATATATGTAGTGAAAAGATAGAGTGACTTATATATTAAATATATTTTATTATTTATATATGTGTGTATTCTATGTATGTATATACACATGTGTGTATATGTTTTTATATATTTATATTTATATACAAATCTGTAGGTATTAAATCCCATCATTCTAGGCTGGGTCTGGTAGAAACACTTGGGGTTCTCCTTTTCATGAATATTATTCATTCAAAACCAGAAAGAATTTGGCCATTTGTGTACCCAGACACGGAGTGACACTTATCCCTTCTCTTCACTATTTTACTAGACCTCCAATAGTATATTTACTATTTCTATACAATCACACACATAGAGTCCTCTCATGATTTCCTTAAAATTATTCTTGGTGTTTCTTAACATTCTGGAACTGGAACAAAATAATTAAGAATAATTCTGTTTCTTCTTTTCCTCTTCCCTTCCCCCAGGAGTTGAGACACCAGGATGCAGGTAAATGTGGAACGTAGATCTCCTCTCCTCCAACTTTCCCATCCCTCCTTCCAGCCTCTGAGAACCATGCCTCTAGAGAAACTTCTTTTCCCTTCTCCCTGTACACCTGTGCCTGGCAAAACTATCTCCAGTATTAAAAATCTTTAACAAATACCTTAAGCTGACTTATGATTCATACATTTGTAAAAAGTTACTCTTTTGTATTTTATCCAATGAAGTTTACTGAGCACTTAAGATATGCCAAAGTGGAAGGCATAATTTGCCACAAAACACTTTCAATGTTATCATCATCATCATTTAATCATCCCTCCACAAATATTTATTAAATCACAACTATTGTAGTAATTGGAATACAATGGTAAGAGAAGCTGATCTGGTCCCACACTTACAATCTATTAGAATAATAATAAAACTTTACACAGTAGAATTTCTAGTCTGGTGAAATAATAAAAATTCATACAGTAGATTACAATTTAAAATTACATTAAGTTACACCATGTATTTTGTTTTTATGACAACATTTTCAACTTTAAATTACTAGATATTTAGCTTTCTATTGTCTTCCTAACTCTTAAAAAATATCCCTGGTTTTGTTCATCTAGCTGTTTGTATAATGAAATCTATTGTTATAACCTGGCATTACTCTAGAAGTACCACTTTCAAAGAGGGAATGTATAAAAAGGTCATATTTGCTTACGCATGCTGCATTTTCAATGGCACATTTAGTCATAAATATCCAGTGGGGAGACCGCCATAGTAGACTCAGGGATGAGAAGTAGGCTGGAGATATGGGATTCATGAGATATATTGTTGGTAAGTGAGGCCATGGATGAAAACACCTAGATAGACAGGTAAATAAAATGAGAACAGGAGAGAGAACCCTGAAGATTACATCCATGGAACATGAAGAATTGGTCAAAGGAGAAGCTTGTCTAGGAGAGTTAAAAGACCAGTCACAAAAGAGAAACTGGGAGATTGTACATAGGAAGAGTATTCCCAGGAAGAGAGAGTAGACCATTTTGATTAAAATGCAGGACAAAAACTTTCAAAGCAGATTCTGCAATTAGTGTATTAATGGTGACCCTCCACAAGTAGGTTTAGAGAGCTGAAATCGACTTTTGTGTTTCAAGAATGAATGTGATGAAAAAGTATAGACAGCCAGGGTGGATGAAGACTGTGATTAAGAGTGTCAAAAGTATGCTTCTTTTGTTTTGTTTTTGTTTATGTATCCACACCTAAAAATCAGATCTCTTGTGTTCTTTTGTCTTCTCTAGTCTCCTCCCCTTGTCTTGTTTCCCTTCCCCCCTACCTTCCTCGGTCTTTCTCAATGTATCTGTTGATTCTGTCTTTGGCATCCTAAGACTTCTAACCTATCTTTTTCAGACACTGGAATGAGAATCTGTCTGAGAGGTAAAAAAATTTGATATTATATAATCCCTTACAAAAAGTTAAATGCAAAATCTAACTTAGATGTCTGAATCTATGATACTGGCTTCAACATGTGGAGGGTGTTGATGTGTGTTTGCTTTGCATTGCTGATCCTCTGATAGTGAGCGGAAACTGCAGCTTGGTAAATGTCACTGCTCTCTGGGGTCTTGAATGCCAGGATGCAGCTGGTCTGTGGAGCTGTCTCTAAAGTGATTGAATGAAGACAAATCTGGCTCTCCATGGGGCATTCTCTAATGACATCAACCAAATTGAAAATTCTTCACCAAAGGATTTATAGAGCAAACTCCCTGGTACTGAATTCTGATATATTAGACCAACTTAGGGAGAATTTTACTTTTATTTTTTCTCTGGGGAAAACAACATAATAAATTATTCCAAAACTATTTCCTCTCTATCTACAATACTGTTTGGAATGTGTTCTGGAACATGGGTAAAGTGACTGTTTCACCCTTCTTTGCATATTTGATGGAGCTGCCTGAATCTTTCCCAGCTTAATGAATTCTCCACATTATGAAATTCACACAGCAATGTACACAGAAGATATACTCATTAAATATTAGGTATTTTGGTGAAAGGTTGGGTTTATCTCTTACTTGAGACTGAAAATGACCTGTGATTACTTTTCAATATCTCTGCATCCAGGATGTGTTGATAACCTCAATTTTTACATCAGAAACATCCTCTGTGGTTTCTGAATCAAAATATACTGACAGTAGAATGTTAAAAAAAAAGACAGCAATGAATGAGTTCTGAGGGCCAATGGTAGATATCAAATAGGCATATGCTAATTTCTGGAACAACAGTAGCCATGTTTCCAGAAGCACCCTATAAGTCCATAGCAGCCTCGCTCTCTAGCGTGTAAGTGTTAGGAACTTGTCGTGTTTATTTTGGCTAAGGTTTTGACTGCAACCTAGCATACCATTTTTTTCTGCCCTTTTTCTGGTTCTTTAGTCTTACACTATTCTGTAATCCATTCATACTGCTATACTGTTTTTAAAAATGTATTTTCTGTTACATAATAATCAGAGTCAGAGTCTGTTGCCTACAGCTAAGAACACTGATAGATACAATTGCCATATACATCAAAACTCAGAAGCAGCCACCAAGGATTTTTATCAAATTTAACTCTGACTATTCATTATTAATGCCTCAGAAAACTCAAGTATGGGATTGCTTTATGAAAATACTCTGTTTACTCTTCAAATATGGTAATGATGTGATGTACTAAGGTTTGGTTACTCTTGAGTAAGAATGAATGTGATGAAAAAGTATAGACAGCCAGGGTGGATGAAGACTGTGATTAAGAGTGTCAAGAGAATGCTTCTTTTGTTTTTGTTTATGTATCCATGTTATGTTTTGTTTTGTTTATGAATTTGGTGAATGAGGCCATGGAAGGTCAGATTCGGATTGTTGACTATGGAGATTGCATTTCCCAGTTTGTTACATAAATGCCCAAGCTCCACAGGCCACTTTCTGACTTGTTTCTAGCCATGTGCCCTTAAAAACACAGCTGATATTTAAAAACTTACTCATCAATATCCAAAATAATGTGTTTTTTCTCTAAAGTCTCTAAGGGTATTTTTTTTGAATGGTGAGCTCCAAATGCTACCAATTTATTTACTTTTGTAACCCTATGAATGTGATCCTTTTTAACGGTTTATGGTTTCACCTCAATCTCTTTGCCCCCAAAGTAGAAATCCTCTAGCTAATTACGCACTCATTTGAAAATATATACCACTTTCTTTTTATTAAGCCACAAATATGATCTTCTCCATAAATCTTTAGAGGAAGGGTGATTTCAGAGTTTGTTTCAAAATAAATCTTTGTGTTGGGATTATCATACAGAACATATGTCTTAATATACCAACATATACTCAGAAGAATTTCACTTGAATCCTGTAATTTAAAATTCTGTGTTGATATTTAATAATATCTCTTAATAAACAAAATGTATATACCTCTATGTGGAGGAGAGAGATTTCCTCCACCTTGTATACGCAAATAATTATTTTCTTGAACTAAAAGTAATCTTAGTAGAGAAATGACCCTGGCACCCATTCGATACCACTTTTTTAATTTAAAAAAAATTTTCAAATTCTTTTTGAGAGTGAGCACGTGAATGAGTGTGGGTCAGAGAGAGAGAGAGAGAGAGAGAGAGAATCCCACAAGGTGCAGAGATGAGGGGGGGTGGGTAGGGAGAGGGAGAGAGTGCAGAGCCTGGAGCTGGGCTTGAGCTCACCTGAAGCAGGGCTCAAGCTCACCAATTGTGAGATCATGACCTGAGTCGAAGTTGGATGCTTTACCGACCGAGACACCCAGCACCCCCCCCCCCCACTTTTGGTAGGTGAACAAATTCTTCAGAAAGCTGATTTATTAAACAACCTATGAATACATTTGAAAAAGTTACTTCCTAGTGTCCAACTGAATTTGCAGTGGATATAGTATTTTACCAATATTATTTAATTGACAAGATAGATATTGAAAAAAAAAACCAGTACTATTTAGATAAAATTAATACAGTTATGCCATATAGCAAGAATTTTGACCCACAATATGGCATGATATTGGAAAATCTCATCTTTATTTATAGATTTTTTTTCCCATTTGAGGTCTTATCAACTTTTTTAATAAGTATTTTTTAAAGTTTATTTATTGAGAGAGAGAGAGAGAGAGAGAGAGAGAGAGAGAGAGAATAAGTGGAGGAGTGGCAGAGAGAGAAAGAGAGGGAGAGAGAGAGGATCCCAGGCAGACTCTGCCCTATCAGTGCAGAGCCTGATGCGGGGCTTGGACTCACAAACCCTGAGATCTTGACCTGAGCCAAAGTCAGATACTTAACAGAATGAGTCCCCCCACCCCCCACAGGTGCTCTGAGTCTTTCTGCTTTTATAAGGGTAAGTAAAGTCTACTCTGAGCTTAGCGTAATGTTCAAATATATGCCTTTGTTCTATTCCAATATAACACAGATCTGCTTTTAGGCACATTTCAAAGAGCATTAACTCAATTCACCACTTTTTATTATGTATCAAAACTTGACTGAGCTGAGACCCTTTCTTCAAGTAAGGCTTTTAATAAACAATCACATGTAATAAATGTGAGTATGGAATGATGATGCTTGGAGTGCAGATGAAGAGCCCTCATCTCAGCCACTGAGACCCTGAAATACCCTAGATCTAGAGAAGGGTGTTTGGAAAACATCACTCTGAGTAATTTATTCTGGTATGATTTATTAAGGGACTCCACCAAAGAATGTATACCAGAGCCATGCTATTTCAAATCCCCACCACCTAGGATTTACCTTGTTTCATTACATGTATTGTATAGCATGGGCCATTGGATTGTTTTATGAAACATATAATCCTATAAAACTCATTGTTGCATTTATTATAATTATGACGTTAAGATTTTGTCAAAATACCATTCAACTTCTCTTTACTCACAGGAAAACTATTTCATATGTTATGGATAGGAATAATTGTACCCATGTGAAATTGATTTGTTTTCACCTTTGGAAAACTGGTACACATGTAATCATTTCCTTATATTCACTGGTTGCTAATAAGCTCAAGGAGAAATTTGGGGCTAAAATCTAGCAAGTGTACCATGACTTCTGGCCGTATTTTGTATGCTAATCATTGACTTTGTATGTTCTGGTTATGTCTTTGTTTTTTGCATTTGTTTTTAAACTTTGATTTTATCTTTAATATGTTACATTTGTATTTTTAAATGCTGCCTAAAATCCATTTTTTTAGCAAGACAGGATATACGTTTATTAGAATAATTTTTAAATGTACTACCTCTTTTTCCTCACCCATATGAATTCTTAAGTGTGTACATTTAATCTGGAAACTTCTGAAGCTTTTCTATTTTCTCCTCAATACTTATCCTCAATAAGTCTACTCATTCCCAAACTATTTTCACACATACACTAGAGGTAAGATACTAATAATTTTTCAAATATTTGATTTGCTTGTGAACAGTTAATTGTGAACAGTCCTTTTTCCTCAAAAACGATTTAGGTAGAAACATTCATCTTCTACTTTTAATTCAAATACTTCCGAGGTTCCCAGTCTGGTGCAAACATGCGAAACTCAACATGCTTCCAAAATCTTAACAGCTAAGCAGAGTAAATAGATAATAAACGAAGACACTACTGCTTTGGCACTTCATTAGCAGAAAACTAAATAGCAGATCCTTTTAAAAATGTTTTCAGAAGCTAGGAGGATACAGCAATGAGAGCTATTATGTGCATACAGATATCAGATATGTAAATTAGGTTGAACTTTGTTTGTGTCTATCAACCTGTCTTCCCTGAGGTTAACCAGGACTTTTGTAAAGCTTTGCCATAGTAATTGGTATATCTAAAATAATAACTAGTGTCCTAAGTATGATCTCTTAGAAGTAACAGCCTCAATATCAGGGATAACAGAAATTTAACTTTATCACTTCCAACCGTATTTCAGGGCAATAGAATAGTTTCTGTGCCATCAATTGATAAACCAAATTAGCATGTAGTACAGGTGCCCTTAAAGCGTTAAATGATTTTATTAGAAAATATTCTTCTTACAGCATCAGGCTCAACATAACTATCCAGTTTAAAATAAATATTTCCCAATGTTAAAAAATTATCTGCTTAATAGTCAGAGAGCCTAGCAGATCCCCAGGGATAATTAGACAGAATCACACTATGGAAACTGGGAGGCACATCAAGCAGATAATATCTAATACATTTTAAGCAGTGGCTCTCCACTTTTGCCCTGTAATTATTTCTCACACAATATGATCCATCCCAGGGCAGAATTTTTGAATATAAACATAACTTTCAGTGGGAACCACTAATGAAGGAGCAATGCTTAGTGCTATCCAGAACAAGGACATGCATAAATCATAATCTCAAAATGCGAAAACAGAACGAACTGCTCTATTATTCAAGAGTTACAGTCCTCAATACATTAGTATCCCCCAAACTAATGACATCAAGTAGACTTTTCTTCTAGCTAAAACTTTCTAACCCACAAAAGCAATATGAATACATTTATTATTTCCAAATTTCCTTGAGATATTTTCTAATTAAGTGTATAATTTTGGACAACATATTAATAACATTTCTATCCAACAAAACCAGCATTTTATTCAAACCGAATCTTCTCCCAAAATGATTTATACATTGCATCATTTTTATAAATCAGTCTAATGTTTTATATATAATAATTGTGTTCATCTCTAGTTTGCTTATAATTCTGCCACAGGACAAAATCTGTAAGCAGATTTCACAGACTTCAGATCCAACATAATATTTATAAACCAACCAGATAACTATTGATGAAAAAGAAAATTAGTATTTTTTTCTATTTTTCCTAAAGCAAAGACCAAGACAAGAAATTAAGCAATTGCATTCTAGTTTTTTCTAGGTTCACTACTGAGGATGCAGGGAATTCTCTGTGTTCCTGTGTGTGTGTGTGTGTGTGTGTGTGTGTGTGTGTGTGTGTGTATTGTAGGGGGAGATTTCTGACTTGACCTTTCATCTCCTTTAAATCTATGATTTTGTCCTAGTTCTCACATATGTGCACATCCTGCTAATGCCATATTATAAACCACTAGGGTTTGGCAGATACTATCTGGGCAAATGCTACTCAGGATCCCTTCATCCTTCAGGACTGTACTTTATTTCTGACCTCCAATTGTTTTCTGTACTTTCCCTCCAGCTCATCCATTTAAAACAAAAGCATGTCTTATCTTCATGTTTTATTTAATACTTTTGGTGTCTGAGCTGGGAGGACTTGTTCTCTACATCTTGCTAACATAATTCCAAAAACTTCCTTTCAATTATGTTTTCTGAACTGCAGTGATTTTTAATGTGTTTTAGCCCTTTTCCTCTACAGAAGCCTTGATAAGGTGAAA
Source organism: Panthera tigris (assembly GCF_018350195.1). Classification (NCBI taxonomy): domain Eukaryota; kingdom Metazoa; phylum Chordata; class Mammalia; order Carnivora; family Felidae; genus Panthera; species Panthera tigris. The sequence continues at coordinate 38,926,749 of NC_056668.1, read as the reverse complement.
TATAGGTTATATCTATTTGCCCTCACTAGTCTGACATGTCTAGAGCTGCAATTACTCTATTTCTCAAAGACGAGGTTGAGCTAAATAATATGGAAAATTTTTAAAACTGACTATTATTTCATTGCTGGGTCCAGCTCTTCTAATCGGAATGGAGAATAAACTGTAAGACTATTTAATTAGAGCCTTTGTTTGAATTGTAGAGATCTAGCCCAGTTTTTGTTGGTAGATATCCAACAACCAGATCTCCTGCTAGTAGCTTTGTGAAGGGAAACAAGGCAACAGAAAACAAACTCAAAATAATGAGCTTTTCTGTGAAGTTCTTCCCATAAGAATGGCCCCACTTTGACCATAAAAAAAAGGATGTGTGGTATGTAGTTCAATTTGGGCCTTCATAGGACAATAAAATAAATAATCCCTGTACTTATATTATTGCAATCTAATCAACTAGTCAAAATGAGTAAAGGAAATATCATTTTGGAAATATTGGGTATATGAAAACACTTCAAAAATATTTTGCAAGTTCGTTAAAAATTTGCAAAACACAATAGTGTATTTATTGAGGAATAGAAATATGAAAACAAATTATCATTCTTCATTCCTTTCTGAAACTAATCTTATCACAAAAAGCATGTGTCTTCATCTATTTTGCTAAGCCTCTCTATTTGATTTAACAATGAAAGAAGACTAAATTATCCACTTTCACTTTATTGAATGATGAAACATTTGCACAACTGTTGTTGGATCTGGTTGCTATGAGGAAGAATTGTTTTCCTAAATGCACTTGGCCTTTCTTACCCCTATTACGTTCCTTTTCCCTGGATGTAGGTTGAATGGTTCTATCTATAAATTTACAAAGAATAACCTGAGCAAAAATGACATGGCTGCTTTCTCCTTTTCTTGGGAGGGTTTCTAGACATCACAAGTTTGAGTTCATTGTTCTGCTTTATTCCTTCATCTCTTCAATTTTATCTTGGCACTGTTCGTTACTTTTCTGTAACCTGGTGAGTTAAAATCTAGGATTTATTTAACAAGCCAAATGATATCTCAAAAGAAGTTCTGATTTTCAGTCTAACCTCTCTTGGAAATAAAGATTATATTTTGGCTTCCATCTTTAACTTTTGCTTTATTTCTTAAATTTCTTAGAGGGGTTGCTCCTCATAGGAAGTTGCCTCAGAGACACCAACAGAACTATATATATTTTTGTACAGTTTCTTATTAAATTATAGATGCTTGATTGCTCTTTTTATATTATGTCCTTAGACATACTTAATACCAAATCCATCTCTACCAGAGTCATAAGTGATGTTAGATGTTAGTGCAAGAACAATTAACAGACTTGGTTAAGAGAAAACCCCTGAAAAATGCTAACACCTAGTATTCTTTGCAAGCCATACAAAGTGACCACCAGGTTTGTTTTAACTGATAGTTTGTTTTGATACATTCAAAATTTTAAATATGCCTAAATGTATTCAGTTTTCCTCATGACTATCATTTCACATCATTTCTTGTAATGGCCTTGACTTTGTTTATGTTGAGATCGTAAACCATCGGCTCAGAAATGATCTTAGGGAGTATCTGATCCATTTGCCTTGTTTTCCAGTAGATACCAAGGACTGCAGACATTGAATCATTTCTTCAAGGTAACACACCTAACCAGAGAGAGACAAAATTCATTTCACTTTTAATAAGAAAATAAAATTATTCAGATGTTTAAGTACTTCTACAAAGAAGGCAGTTACTATTATTCAAATAATATGATAATGGTTTACATTTATTGAATACTTACTCTATGCTAAACACAGCTCTTAGCATTTTACATACATTATTTCATGTCATAACAATCCTACAGGGTGTACATTTATTATAATCATTTTCTGGATGATAAAAGTTAAAACTTAGAAAGTTTAAGTAACTTACCCCATCAGTGTGGTGCATAAATGGAGCAGCTGGGATTTGAAAACAGGCTTGACTAATGTAAAGTTTATACTTTCATCCACTTGAAACTAATCTGTCTCTCAGACTGTAAATGATTACTGATTTTCATCTTAGATCTACACTTATTTTTTTAAAAAAATTCAACCTTTCCATATCATCTTATTCTCATGGGTAAGCAATAATTTAAAATTATATTACAAAGAAAAGAAACGCTAAAAGTGAACAGTGTGCAAATGCAGATACTCAACAGTTTTCTTTTACTTGTAAGATATAAGTATGTGCCCAGATCTCACACAGAGAAGGGGGAATTTAATATCAGTAATCAAATTAAGATCTTAATGATCACAGCTTTTTCATAGTGACTTCTCTGTATTTTTGCAAAATGTTTGACAAACAGTACCTATTTTTGGAGAGCCATAAAAATAGATATACATGTATTTATGTATGACACAAAGTACACACAAAAAAATAAAATACTAATAATTACCACATAATATATTTTTTGCTATCTAGGAATTTTATAAATGCAAATTTGTACCATAAAATTCACTTTATAAATTTAAGTACTAAGAGATAATATTTTTGATTCACAGCATCTCCATTTTATAGGTAAGAAATTTAGGGTAAATAAATAGTCAATTGTCCAAGTTTACCCAGGTAGAAAGTCAATTCAATCTAAGTAGACTGACCTCAGAGTGCATGCTTCCAACTATTATTTTTTACTGCCTCAGTAAAGTGTTTTGGGTCTTGCTATACTTAGATAAAACAATTGAGTTCTTTGAATAGGTTAACACTTCTTATACAACCAATTAAACGCTATTGCTTAAAACTTAAAGTAGAAAAGACAAACTCACTGTGAGCTTCATTACTTCTTGGGTATTAATATGTACAGATTACAGATATGGAAACTACTATGGAACTTTCTGCAATATGGAGATTCTGTATCTGAGTTGTTCAATACAATTCAGCCACATGTAATCACTGAGCATGTGAAATGTGGCTGGTGTGATTGAGAAACTGATTTTTAAATTTTATGTAATTTTAATGAATTTAAATTTAGCTAAAATAGCCCTGTGTGGCTAGTAGCTACCATATTGGACAGCTCACACTAAGAAAATGCCTTAAAGGCATGGCTTTCAGTTCTTTCTGACTGTGACTGGAGTAAAAAAAAAATGTACTTGACATCACAATGACATTACTACAATTGTGTAAGTGAACATTTCTATGTGCATAGAGCTAGAATAATTTTTTTTTTTACTAAATAATACTTTCTAACAAACATTTGCTCTGACACTAGCTTTTTCATTATATTGTTTAAAATTGTGATTCCCCAGGTCAATTCTGTAGAATATTCACAGTTTGAGATCTGCAGTTTGACAACTCTTAGCCAAGGGTACGTATGTGTAAAGATGTTGCTTCCCTTCTTGTTTTCTAAAGAGAATACTAAGAGCCACTCTTGAACACACAAAAATCATGTCACTCCTGTACTTCCTTTTAATGGGGCAAAAGAAAAAAAGGAGCACCTGAGTCTTGAAAGGAGAGAATCTCAATGTTGATTTACTTTGGGTTTTCAGTGAAAACTGACGCTGATGCTGAGGGTGTTCAGGTATGTCTAGAGATGCAAGAAGGTGAGGAAGGGTGGAAAGGAACTTCCCCTTCCCAGGACAGAAGCTTGGGAAGTGTGCTCAGGAATACCTACATCTGGAAAGCACCACAATGTGCTTCAGGAGAAAGGCAGAAGGAAGGATGCAACCTAGGAGGAGACTGAGGTAGGGAACAGAATCAGTGTTCCCTAACTTAAATACAGAAGAGGTTGCTTTGTGTCTCAAAATGCATGCATACACACAAGAACATCGCACCTGCACACACACACACACACACACACACACACACACACACACACTCCTTAGTGAATAATCTCACCCTCAAAATAACAAAGGGACATTGTCAAAATCTCAGTCACTGCTAGCATATGGCAAATCTAATGTTTATTGATGATGTGTGCTAATTAAAATTATTCCTAAGACTGTATATGAAAGTATTGACAAGTAAAATGTTTCAGGCTGTCTTGTTTTATCTCTTATTAGCTGGATGGCATTGTAGATCTTCCCTTTCAAACTATGAACTTAAGTCTAGGCTTTTTAATAGTACCATTCTATAACAATAATTTTCCTTAATTGGGATGCAAGCAAACTATATTATCGAAACATCTGATTTTACATTAGTGGCAAGGAGTTTAATTGTTTTACGTTTATTTATTTTGAGAGAAAGGTAGAGCACAGAAAGTGTAGAGAGATAGGGAGAGAGAGAGAGAGAGGGAGGGAGAGAGAGAGAGAGAGAGGGAGAGAGGGAGAGAGAGAGAGAGAGAGAGAGAGAGAGAGAGAGAGAGAGAGAGATTCCAAGCAGGCTCTGCACCATCAGCATGGATGCCTGAGCCTGATGTGGGGCTGGAACTGATGAAATGTGAGATTATGACCTGAGCCAAAGTCTGACGCTTAATTGACTGAGCCACCCAGGTGCCCCTAATTTGCCCCTAATTTTTTTAATGTTTATTATTTGTGAGAAAGAGAGTGAGGGAGACAGAATCTGAAGGAGGCTCCAGGCTCTGGACTGTCAGCACAGAGCCCCATGTGGGGCTCGAACCCATGAACTACAAGATCATGACCTGAGCCAAAGTTGGCTGCTTAACCACTGAGCCACCCAGGTGCCCCTGTGACAAGGAGTTTAAATTTTTCTTTTTCCTGCTCTAGTTATATATATTTATTTTAAGATTACTATTAGATAAGTATGAAATCTAATCAATGTAATCTAAAAGTGGAAAACTAAAAGTCAAACCAATGTTATAACATTTTTTGAAATCAGTGTTAATGCTTTTATCCTTTTCCTTTCTGAATTTGTTGAAGTTATCAAACTATTATATATTCTGTTTATTTGTCTTCTCAGCCCAACTGAAAATGTATCTATTTTTCTAACGACTTATCCTGAATTGTACTCTAAATACATTGCCTGACTCTGCGCTTGAATTTCTAAAGAGTTTATGGGAAGTTTTTGTAAATTTATTTTCCAGTATTCAATATTAGAGAAAATTAACAAATTTATGTCAGGTGTGTGCATGCTTGTAGCAGACAAATACAGAGGAAAACAGGTTGGCTCATCCTCCAATAACCTCTGTTCATTTCCTTTCATGAATATATTATAGTTTCTTAAAATACTGAGGTGGTTTTCTCATTAAGATTTACCACCATCTTGTATAAAACAATGCACAGAGAATAGGAAGACAAAGAGGATATAATGAATTTGGGTCTTGTTGATTTTCTTTGTGTTCCCACTCTGTTTTTCTGCTGTGGAGTGAGCCTCATGTAGTTGTTCATGATCTTCACACTTTCACAGGCAAGGCCCCTTAATGTGCATTGTCTATGGCGTCATGTGTTTGTAATGAAAAGACCAAAAGTTATATTTTATTTGTTCTTTGATACCAATGGCATCTTAAAATGATTTTCTTTCGTTTTTAATTAAATAAAACCCGTTTTTAATTTAGAATGATATATGATTATTATAGAGTATTTAAAATTACAGAAAAATGGGGGCAATTCCTATTTCCAAGACCCAGACAACCATTGTCAACGTTGAGGGCTTCCCTTTTTCATACTTCCTATGCCGTATATATATATATGTATATATAGTACATACGTATAGTACCGTAGGCATGATCACAGTATAGATATTATTTTTTAAAAAAATTAATGTTTATTTATTTTTTGAGAGAGAGAGAGAGACAGAGTGTGAGTGGGGGAGGGGCAGAGAGAGACACGGAGGCACAGAATCCAAAGCAGGCTTCAGGCTCCGGGCTGTCAGCACAGAGCCGGATGGGAGGCTCAAACTCACAAGCCGTGAGATCATGACATGAGCTGCAGTCAGATGCTTAACTGACTGAGCCACCCAGGTGTCCCACAGTATAGATACTATTATTTCTTTAACTAATTCAATTACATTTTTTAATTTTTTATAGTAATTGCAAGTATATATCCTATAATTTTATGTTTGCATAAGAGATATTTTAAAAAATCTGTTTAACTCTAAACCTCTTTCAATACATATAAACATTCTAAATAATAAGAAAAAAGCAAACAAACACATTTCTAGGTCTAGATGGTTTTTATATTCCTATAACAGTTTGTAACCTATTTTTAAAATTATTATTATTTTTTAATTTGAGTATAATTGACCCAAAATGTTATATTGGTTTCAGGTGTACAACATAGTTATTCAACAACTGAATACCTTAAAGCTATGCTTACCACAAGTGTAGGTACCATTTTTCACCATCCAATATTATTATAATGCCATTGACTCTATTCCTTATTCTGTAACTTTATTCATATAATTATACGTTGCATAACTGGAAGCCTGTGTCTCCCACTCCCCTTAACCTATTTTATCCATCCCCTCTCTTCCCCTCATTCTGGTAATAATCAGTTTGTTCTCTGTATTTATAGATCTGATTCTACATTTTTTTGTTTGCTTATTTATTTGTTTTGTTTTTTAGTTTCCACATTTAAGTGAAATTATATAGTATCCGTCTTTCTCTGAATGACATGTTTCACTTAGCATTATACTCTCTATATCCATCCATGTTGTGGCAAATGGCAAAAAATCTCATCCTTTTTATGGCTACATAATATTCAAGTATAAACACACACACACACATCACTTCTTTATCAATTCATCTATTGAGGGACACTTGGATTGCTTCCATATCTTGGCTATTGTAAATAATTCTGCAGTAAATAGAGATGCATATGTCTTTTCACATTAGTGATTTCCTTTTTTGGGGAGCCTTCTATGGGGAATCTCCATACTGCTTTCCACAGTGGCTATACCAATTTACATTCCCACCAACAGCAAAAAAAGGTTCCCTTTTCTCCACAAAATAGCCAACTTGTTATTTTTTGTGTTTTTTATTCTAGCCATTCTGACAGGCATAAGGTGATATCTCATTGTGGCTTTGATTTGCATTTCCCTGATGATTAGTGATATTTATGTCACTAATGTCTATTTATGTCCTCTGTCCACTTTTAATTCAATTATTTTATTTTATTATTTTTTGAATTATATAAATTCTTTACTTAGGATATTGACCTTTTATTGGAGATACAGTTTGCAAATATCCTCTGCCATTCAAGAGGTTGCCTTTTCATTTTGTTGATGGTTTCCTTCACTGTGCAAATGCTTTCATTTTGGTGTAGTCCCAATAGTTTACTTTTGCTTTTGTTTCCTTTGCCTTATAACACATATTTAGAAAGGTGTTGCTATGGCCAATGTCAAAGAGATAACTGCCTAATGTCTTTTTTAGGAGTTTTATGGTTTCAGGTCTCACATTTAGGTTTTTAATCCATTTTGAGCTTACTTTTGTTCATAAGAAAATGGTTCTGTTTCTTTTTTTTTTTTTTTTTTTTTTTTTTGCATATAGCTGTCCAATTTTCCCAGCAGCATTTATTAAAGAGTCTATATTTCCCCCCACTGTATAGATTAAGTGTCCTTTGTCATAGATTAAATGACCTTAAAAGCATAGGTTTAATTCTGGGATATCTAGACTATTCTAATGATCTGTGTGTCTATTTTTGTGACATTACTATACTGTTTTGACTGCTACAGCTTTGTAGTATTTCTTGAAATCTGGAATTGTGATAACTCCAGCTTTATTCTTTCTCGAGAATGCTTTGGCTGTTTGTGGTCTTTTGTGTTTCCATATAAATTTTAGGATTATTTGTTCTAGTTCTGTGAGAAATGCTGTTTGTATATCGATAGATATTGCATTGAATCTATAAATTGCTTTGAGTAGTGTCAGCATCTTAACAGTATTAATTCTGCCAATCCATAAGAATGGGCTGTCTTTCCATTTGTTTTTGTTACCTTCAATTTCTTTCATTAGTATTTTATAATTTTCAAAGTACAGTTCTTTCAACCCCCTTGGTTAAATTTATTTCTAGGTATTTTATTCTTTTTGGTGCAATTGTAAATGAAGTTCTTTTCTTAATTTCTCTTTCTGCTACTTTGTTGTTAGTGTATAGAAACAGAACCAATTTCTGTATATTAATTTTGTATCCTGCATCTGTACTGAATTCATTTATTGCTTCCAACACTATTTTGGTAGAGTCTTCAGGGTTTTTTTTTAATGTATAGTTGATTTCATTTATAAATAGTGACAGTTAAACTTCTTCCATACTGATAGAGATGCCTTTTATTTTTCTTGTCTGATTGTTGTGGCTAGCAGCTCCAGTACTATGCTGAATAAAAATGGACATCCTTTTCTTATTCCTGATCTGATAGGAAAAACTTTTAGGTTTCACTACTGAGGATGATATGAGCTGGTTTTTTTTTTTTTTTTTAATATGGCCTTTATGTTAAAGGATGTTCTCTCTAATTTCACTTTGTTGATAGTTTTTATCATGAATGGATGTTGAATTATGTCAAATGGTTTTTCTGCATCTAGTCAGATGATTATATGATTTTTGCCTTTTATTTTGGTTTTACAATGTGGTATATCACATTAATCGATTTGTGAATATTGTATCAACCTTGCATCCCCACATAAATCCCATCTGATCATGGTGAATGGTCCTTTTAATGTATTGTTGAATGTGTTTTGGTAATATTTTGTTGAGTAGAAGGTTTTGGTTTTTGGTTTTGGTTTTGGTTTTTTCAAGGGGAGGAGAACATATAGAAATGGTGATATGTAGTTGGACATTTTGCTAGCTCTTACAAATCTATTTTGATTCCACTTCCTGTGCATTTTATGAAAATGTACACAAGCAATATAGAAGAGCATATCTGTATATATATTTATATATACATATATACATATACACACTATATGTATATATAGTGTGTATATGTATATATGTATATGTACAATGTGTATTAACTTTACATGAACATGTTAAAATAAGAAGCTTAAGAATTTCTTTCCAGGAAGTAAAGATATGATTCTTTCTATATTATGTAGAAACCTTGATTAAAATTCCCAAAGACTATAAGCATTTCAAGGACTAGGAAAATTGTAATATCACAAGGCAGGCCATTCCACTTTTGATAGGTTATAGTTATTAAAAAGTAATTTCTTATATGGAACCAAAATTTGTTCTATAACATCTACAAAGTAATACTAATTATCATTTCAATGATGGAAAGGAATAGTTTTCAAAATGATGCAGTTTCAACCATAGCTTCTAAAACTTAGAGGAGCTTTATTGACTTTCTAATAAGATTATAATGCATTACATAAATGACATAAATAACAATATGAAGTATCTGTAATAAATAAAGTCACAACATCCATAATATCACAATCCCAAAAAAACTGTTAATAGTATTGTATAATGTGTCAGCATTTTATGCATATATACATAGTCACATCTTAAAATAATACTGTTTTAATCTACATATCATTTTATATCTGCTTCATTCAGCTATGTAATGATATCTTAATGTTAGAAATATGCATATATATAATCAAAGTTTTATTGGATGCATAATCTATCACTGAAAGATGTTATAATTACCTCACCAATTCATTATTAATGGACTTACACCCTTTTTACTGTATTTTATTGTTCTAATAATATTGGATTGAAAGTCATTCTATATACAAATTTATGTCGTTGTGAATATCATTCCATTGACAACATTTAACAACTTTATATTATTTAGGAAAAATTTCTTTAAGTGAATTTTCTGTGTCAAAGTTACTTTGCATATTTTTAAGAATTTTGATGTATATTGATTGCCTTTATATATAGTCTCTGGCTCCTGAGAATGGAAGAGTAGATATTTGGAATCAATTTCCCACAGTGACCAACTACAAAACCTGAACAAAGGGACCTTCCTTTGGTCACTAGGGAGCTAACAAGATAGTAGAGTTTACACATTTTAAATAAATAATAATGCCAAATTTACCACTTGACCTTAAATCTAACTCCTACCACATTTTATTAAGCCAGAATTTGCTGGATATTAAAACTTGAGAAGGATATTACAAAAATTGAAAATTTACGGGTCTGTCTCATTCATGAACATAGATGCAAAAATACAAATTATCAGTAAATATTAGAAGTATGTTTCAAAGTTAATACATCCAGAAATACAGTTTTTTTAATGTTTGAAAATTACAATCATTTTTTTCATTTTTTTAATCTTTATGAGAGAGAGAGACAGAGTGTGAGCAGGTGATGGGCTAGCAGGCTCCAGGTTCTGAGGTGTCAGCACAGGGCCTGATGCAGGGCTCGAACTCATGAAATGCCAGTTCATGACCTGAGCTGAAGTCAGACACTTAACTGACTGAGCCACCCACGCACCCCATAATCATTTTTATTCATGTGAAAGACATTTACTAAACAATTAACATGTATTTATTCTCAAAACTCTTAGCACACTGCAACTAAAAAACTTTTTAAAAGAACCATTTAAAGGATACCTACAAAAAAACAGTAGCAAGTATGAACTTTAGGAAAAAAAATTTGACTTTTCTTTGTGGTCTAACAAGATAAATACATAACTACAACTACTATCCGGCATTCCAAAGGTAATTCTTGAGAGTGAAATGTCAGGAAAAAGAAACAGACTTTCACAAGTATTGAAAAGGGTTATAATTTATGATGCATAGACACTTTTTAATGTATGTAAACAATTTTTAAAAATGAGAAAAATTATTAGATTTAAAAGTGGTTTTCTTTTTTTAATGTTAATTTTTGAAAGAGAGAGAGAGAGAGACAGAATGCAAGCAGGAGAGGAGCAGAGAGAGAGGGAGACACAGAATCAGAAGCAGGCTCCAGGCTCCGAGCTGTCAGCACAGAACCAAACACAGGCTCAAACCCGTGAACCGCAAGATCATGACCTGGCCCGAAGTCAGATGCTCAACTGACTGAGCCACCCAGCACCCCTAATAAGTGGTTTTAAGCAAAGATTCTGAGTATAAAATCAATTGTATTCTTATTTATTAGTAGTGAATGTTGGAAAATAAAATATTATAAAAGGTACCATTTAAAACAGCAACAAAATGTTTAAAAATATAAAAGAATAAATACGTAGAGTTCTTGTGCCTGACAATATCTACGTATTACAAACCATTATTTAGATCACTGAAATGAAACATATACATGGAGGAATATGGCATATTTATGCATTAGAAGATACAATACTACAAAGATATCAATTTAATATGATCATAACCTAAATGTCCACTTATTTTTTTGAAAATGACAAATCAACTTAAAAAGGTAAACGAGACATGAAAAGGATTAAAATATGCAAGAAAATCTGTAAGAACAAAATGTGAGGACTTACTCTACCAGACATTAACACTTATAAAATATAGTAATAAAGTTTGACTCTAGAAAAAAAGAGATTGGTGGAAATGAAGAGAGAATTAAAACAAACCTGTGTGTCGTGTGTGTGTGTGTGTGTGTGTGTGTGTGTGTGTGTGTGTGTGATCTAATTAGTACAAAGGTGTTGGTGTAAATCAGTGGGAAAAAGAAAATCTTTTCAGTAAATAGAATTGACTCAACTCTCTATTCAAAATGGGAAAGGGGCATCTGGGCAGTGCAGTTGGTTAAACCTCTGATTCCTGATTTCCACTCAGGTCATGATCTCACGGTTCATTGGTTCAAGCCCTGTGTCGGCCTCTGCACTGAAAGAGTGGAGTCTGCATGGGATTCTCTCTCTTCCTTTCTCTCTCTCTGCTTCACCCGGCTCACACTTGGTCTGCCTCTCTCAGAAATAAATAAACATAAAAAAAAAACTAAAAAAAACAAAGAAAGAAAGAAAGAAAGAAAGAAAGAAAGAAAGAAAGAAAGAAAGAAAGAAAAAGGGTGAAACTAGCCCCTAAATCACAATATACATAAATAAATTCCTGGTGGACTATAGATCTAATTGTGCAAGGTAAAACGATATTTATACTATATATATTTACTGTATCTAGATAATATTAAAATACCTCAATGACCTTGAATTTAAGAAAGTATTCCATAAACAGAATACAAGGAGTTTAAACTGTAAAAGAAAAGATATAGATTGGACTATATGAGTTGTGAATTTTTGTTTCTCAAAATGCTATTAATATAATAAAGAACCACAGAGTAGATCTTGCAACACACATAACCAACAAAGATATTTTATCCAGATATATATATATATATATATATATATATATATATATATATATATAAACATTCTATCAATAAGGATGAGATAGACAACCCGAAAGAAAAATGGAAAATAAACTTCACTAAAAAAGGTATCCAGGGGTGCCTGGGTGGCTCAGTTGATTAAGCGTCCGACTTCAGCTCGGGTCATGATCTTGTGGTCCATGTGTTCAAGCTGCATCAGAATCTGGGATGACAGCTCAGAACCTGGAGCCTGCTTCTGATCCTATGTTTCCCTCTCTCTCTGCCACTCCCCTGCTCATGCTGTGTCTCTTTCTCAAAAATAAATTAACATTAAAAATATTTTTTAAAAGATATCCAAAGGACAAACAAACATGAAAACTTGCTTAGTATTATCAATTAGCAGAGAAATGCAATGTAAAGCCTCAGTGGGCTATCACTACACCCATATCAAGAGTGTCTAAAAATGTTAAATTTTATGGGTGATGGGCATTATTAAGGAGAGCATTTGTGATGAACAGTGGGTGTTATACAGAAGAGATGAATCACTAAATTCTAGACCTGAAGCCAATATTACACTGTATGTTAACTAACTAGAATTTAAATTAAAACTTAAAAAAATAAAAAACATTAAAGTTTAAAATTTTAACATATATACACTGCATCAGAGTCTGTCATATACTACAGAAGGGAATGTAAATCAGAGAACCATTTTGCTAAGCAATTTGGAATTATCTACTTAAGGTAAATGAATGCTTGTGCTATGACCCAGAAATTCCACTCCTATAAATATATCAAACAGACGTGTGTGCCCAAATTCACCAGAAGATATATGTAAGTGTATTCATGGCAGCTATATTCATAGAAGCCAGCTATTCAAATAATTTAAATGGTCACCAACAGTAGAATATCTGCATAAAACTGGATACATTTATACACAGATATACTATACAATAATAAAAACAAATCAAGAGCCTGTGATGATGGAAATATTGTAAAATTAGATTGCAATGATGATTTGTACAACTCTGTAAATATACTAAAATTCATTGGATGCATACTTAAAAATGAATTTTATGATATTTAAATTATATCTCAGCAAAGCTGTTTAAAACATTCATTCTTTAGAAAAAATACCTGTGAACTGGTATTAGAGATAGAGATACTAAAACAGTAAACTGTTTTTTGGGTTTGTTTTGTTTTGTTTTGTTTTTTGGCACAGAGAGACAGCATGTGAGCACGCTTGGTAGTGGGGAGGGACAGAGAGAGAGAATCCCAAGCAGGCTCCAGGCCCAGCACAGAGTTCGATGTGGGGTTTGATCTCACCACCGTGAGATCATGATCGAGCTGAAATCAAGCTTTGGACATTTAATCCACTAGCCACCCAGGTGACCCAGATGTAAACTATTTCTATCATAGGTGTTATTGGAGGATAACCTGGGTGGCTCATTCGGTTAGACATCTGACTGGGGCTCAGGTCATGATCTCCCAATTCATGAGTTCTAGCCTCTCATGGGGGCTCTGTGCTGACAGCTCAGAGCCTGGACCCTGCTTCATATTCTGTGTCTCCCTCTCTCTGCCCCAACCCGCTCATACTCTGTCTCTCTCAAAAAATAAAGTCTAAAAATTTTTTTTAAATAAATAAAAATAGGTTTTATTGGGGCTATTTTGTAGTTTATTGAACTTAAAAATTAGTCAATCACTATACACGCATTTTTAAATGTATATAATTTAATGATATTAGTGGTTCTTTTTTAGCCACAAAAACGTCCTGACTTGGACAATAAATTATTTGCTCACTCAAATCATAGCTTTTAGTTTCCACAGCTTTAAATAATAGTTACTCTCTTCCAAATAGAACCCCCTTTGCAATTTTCTCTCTAAAAATGTGAAATTCAGTGTATTAGTTGATGTTAGCATGACACATCATTATTTTAAAAATTCGTTTCAGGTACTTGTACATGTTTTCCAAAGAATACTGAAATGTCAATGAAAATGATATTAGTCTGATATTTATAATGAGATAACCTAAATTCAGACTTGAAAATCTCAGAGGGTGAGTCATGGTTGTACTCTGTTGCCTCACCCACCCTGCCACAGGAAATTTGTGTCTCTTATCCTGGATCTTACAGCATTGATATTAACAAAGTAGAAATATAAATTCGTTTTGGAAATAAGACACACTATTTAGCGCTTTTACATAACAATGACCCTGTCTAATTTACAGATCTGGTCCTTTTTGTCTTGTTGCTCTGACCCCTTATAGTATCACCAAAAAAATTCTGTCACCTGCTCCAAGTAGCCTTAGGAACTCAGGTCTGGTTGTCTTTATTTTAGTTTTTTTTTTTTTTCTCAGCCTCATTTCAGGAGAACTCAGGCTTTAGTTTTTACAGGCTTTTGCTGTTTAAAATATATTACCTTTGGGTTATATTTCTTCTTCTCACCTTACATCTGCCCACCACTAAAATTAATAATTTAATCTAAAGTTTCACGAAGAGTTGAAAAAGGGTGCTTCGTCTGGGTGTTAGGTATGTGCACGCCCCAGACTATAAATTGCCATTGTGTCTGCCTGATTGACTTCCAAGCTAAATAAACTCAGTGAGCTTTGTTCTTTTATCATTATTCAACCTCTTATTGAAATTGTATTCTATTCATTCTTGCCTAAAATAACTTTAGATCTTGCTGATTCTCCCATAATCTTCCAAAAAATAAGAATTAAAATTATTATTTACACATGAGCAGTTATTATTTATTGAAAAGCCCTATGTATGCTGTAATTTCCATGTGTGAATTTGACTGTAAAAATGTAAATAAGTGCAGCAATTCCTAATCCATTCTGCTTTGAATAGAATGCATCAATGTCAATTTTTTTTTTTTTAGAAACCTGAACATAATAAAATGAAGGATTTCTGTTTTAGTCTACATAGAAGAGAGTCTATAGTTCTGCATCCGTGTTACAGGAGAAAATCAAAAAGCTTCAAAAAGCATTTATTATTTGATCCTAAGGTTACTGTTAGTCTTATTTTTTTAAGTGTTTATAACCCCCCTCCTTCTAGTTAGTAATAATGCATACTTTCATAATACATGAAAAAACAAACAATTGAACCTTATGCTGTTTTCCACATAGTCTCACTTTTATTTTAATCTTTAATATGCTATGAAATATGAGCAAACCATCATTCACTTATCAATTATGAAAGTGAAATTTGTGTTACTATTACATGAGGAGACCAGAATTTCTCCAAGTGAATATTTCCCTTCTCTCTTTAAATTATTACAAAGAATGTGAAATATAAACTAGGCTGTGTCACAACACAATTTGCTACTTAGAAGATTATATAAAAGGGACTATTCTACTGTATAAATATCCATTTATTTTTTTTTGTTTCTAATGAGTTTGACCTTGATATAAACGTGAACCCCAAATCTATTTCCTTCCTGATTCTGCACTCTGGCAGAACTTATTCAAGCATCAGTCTTCATAAAGAGACTCTGTGCTTGGGTCATCTCTGTGGAAATATAAAATAAAATGAGATGGTTTACCAATTTAAGGTACTCTATGACTTGTGCAGTGTGTGCAATATTTAAAGAGATGAGGAGAGTTAGAGAAGCTATTGGTTTCAAATGGTCTTCAGGGAGAAGAAATAGCTATGATATACTTTGGCCTTGAGTCTGATTCTAAAAGTTTTATGATAATGTGCTGTCTACCAAGTTGCCACATGTGACAGTTAGTCAACCAGAAGAATAAAGGCGCCAGGATGGGCAGTTCCAATGAGGATGAATTCCTATGTGCAGTGACCCACCAGCACCATGTTTTATGTTTTGAAGCTACCCTCATTATCATTTCATGTTTTATTTAATATTTGACTCTATGGTTTCTGCCCTGCCTTTGTTTTTACCACACATATTAATAAAAATTCATACATCACAATTTAAAAGTGTCTCTGTCAAAAAGGAGTAAATGTTATGACTTCTCTGAACCCTAGGCAAGGAGGTCATTTTAAGCATAAGTCTAAAAAGAAAAAAAAAGCTCAAATGATAAGTGAGGAAAGTCAATTTTAGACAAAAGGATAATTCTTTATTACCTAAGCTTGAAAATCCAACAGAAAAAAATGGTACCATATACAAACACACAGTTTGCGTCTGGAGGAATACAAACAGAATTTAAAAAATCATCTCACTAGTGACTAATACAATGCAAAGAAAAATAATTCAAGACTGTTATGTGGCTTCTCAAATTGAAATGGAATCTAATACAGTTAGAGATCTAGAATGAGAGAGGGAGAGAGAGAGAGAGACCCAGACAGAGACAGAGAGACAGAGACAGAAGGAGAACACTCTGGATTGGAGAGATACAGAAAAGATATAGACTACTAGTCTACTTCTAGAAAAACATCAGGAAGTAGTATCAGAAAGAGAGTATTCAGTGATATATGTACATATTTAGCTTAACTATAGACTTGCTTTTAAAAAATATTTTAAAAAATAAAGATCCAATAAAAGATTAAATTATTTTGCATACATGAGGAAAATTTTTATTTAACACATTTTCCTGTGCTTACCATATTGTAGGGATTGTGCATTAAAAACCATGCTTCAAAAATATGCAAGGGAATTATGCTCATTGTCTAGTATTAATGAAATAAAAAGCAATTTCAACTCTTTTTCTATATACATTATATGATCCCATGATTAATTTGGTTAATTTCTGCATTCACAAAATTTTCCTGTTCTTTACATACTTCTATATTTTCTATCTCCACAATTTATATATTGCTTTCTTTTTTTTATATTGCTTTCTTAATTAGAAAAAGAATTTTAATCTAACTTTGTTGGCATATCATTCACTCATTATTTTCTTTAGATGCTATGTAAATTTTTCCTTTCTTTAACTACAGGCACTATTTGAAAAATGAATTGTCTCTGGAAAGTATTTAGTGATGCAAGCTCATAAACTTATATTAAATTAAGTAATTTGGAAATTCTTTTAATTCATAAGTTAATTTGCAAGAAATTTATTGACACTAACTGGATTATATCAGCTTTATAAAACTATTGGCTCACCTATAAAACATGAAGGCCCATTAAAATTTTGGAAGTCTATTTTGTCTTAATTCAGTCAAATAAGTACTTCTGTGAAATCCCCCAAGTAGTTATAGGATGATCTGGATATTCACTTCATTTAAGTGTAATTGAAACCAATTTGAGGGCAAGGACTTCTTTGTCCAAGTTCCCAAGCATGAAGTTATCTTCTATCACACAATTTTCCTGCAGTATGTATGCAAAATGGAAATAATTATTGACTTGTTAGTGGTGTTGTTTGGCTGTCTTAAATGAAGCATATTTCCCTGGATTCAAACACATACCTATTCACTGCTTTTTCAAAATTAAGGAGTATAATATAATTTCTATTGAAAGACTTCTGGAAACTTTGAAGAAACTGTTTGAGATTCATCCTTAATTAACTATGAGTGAACCCCAGACAAGAGCAGTTGAAATAGCCAGACCCTCACCATCCTGTTAGGTAACTGACCAAGACACTTGAACAGACCCAGCTGAAATCAACAGAGGATGTTCCCGATCAACGGAACTGCCCAGAGAACTTGCAAACTTGTGAGAAATAAAAAACATATATTTTTTGTTGTTTTAAGCTATTAAAGTTTTAGAGTGGGTTGTTATAAGCAGTAGATAACTGATAACATTTGTATAAAATAAAATCATGTGTCCAAATTCCTAAAAGTATTATATTTAATTCTCTTTCTAATTTTGATTCAAGATGGCTGCAAGATATCCTATAAAATTTTAGGATATTTATTCTCAGATTCAGCCTTTAATAAGCTATGTTAAATATCCTAGGGTTAGACCCTAACAGAATGTATTTGGGGTGAAATAATTCAGCCACTGTTATAATAGCTATAATCATGAATATAGGAAAAGTAGAAATGGAATGTGTTTGCCTTATGAAGAATATAATAACATATAAGTAATACTACATTATCCAGAAATGAATTGAATAAAATTTAACCTTGGATGTGTTCCTCTCCCTACTAATGTCAACTAGAACTTTAGGTAGGATGGAAAAAGCACTAACATCTTTCATGTCCTCTTTCCTTGCCTTTCCTCAGTGCTTACTCCCACTCTTCCTAGTTCAGAAGAATTTCTCAATAAGCACTGAGTCTCAAATTATTGATTTCAGTAGGAGATGAATATGTCCCAGTCACTGCTGTTATTTTAATGATTTTTTTTCTGACCCTGAAAAGGTAGACTGACATTCTAAATATAGACTATTTGGAGAATAAGTTTTCCTTTTGTTTAGAGTAACATCAACAAGAAAGCATAGATACATATCCTCAATATTTTATTGATTGATACTTTAAAACATTCTAATAATACCTAATCTACTTAATTATTAGGTGGAATTCTAATAAATTTTTCATCGAGTGAAAGCAGATGGCCCCAAATTAACTGGTAAATAGGTTCACATATCTCTTAAAATTATATTAAGAAACATTCCTAATGGGTATGTGTGTGGACTTCTTATTCCTTAAGCCTGCCTTCTATAAAGTGAATGCAGAGGCAATAAACTTGGGAAAGGAAATGAGGTAAACCATTGCACTAGATAACAATGAGTCCTGTGTTTGGGTAGAGTGGTGGGGTGCCCATATACTTCAGCATGATTATTGCTTATCACAGCATTCAACTTTCACAGTTTGTCATGTAGCTGGCATGGTGAATATTAGAGCAATTTATCTGGGTCAAAGTGTTTGGTTAAAACTCATTAAAATGCAAATATAATACTTGAGAAAGGTAACACATTAAGTCATAGAACATATTAATAATTTAACATGCATTCTGCTATCCTAAGGTTCTCATAATTGGTCTGTTGACACAGCACTTAGAAGATATATTCACTTGCATTTTAAATAATAGGCTTCTCAAATTCAAGATTATTCTAACACAGTTCTTGATATCCACCCTTTGCAAAGTTTCCCCTTGTTATAGACTGAATGTTTGTGTCCCCCAAAATTCATTGAAGACCTTATCCCCAGTGTGATAAAATTGGAAGGTGAGCCCTTGGGAGGTAATTAGGTTTAGATGGGGTTCTGAGGGTGGAGCTTCCACGATGGAATTAGTGCCCTTGTAAAAAGAGATCCCAGAGCATCTTCTTTCCACCATACGAAGACACAGCTATCAAGAGTATGTAGATATAGAAGGAAGTCGTCCCACACCAGGAAAAAGACCCTCAGCAAAACACCCCCAACCCGTTCCTGACACCCCCATCTTGAACTTCCAGCCTCCGGAACTGTGAGGAAATAAACTTCTGCCATGTAAGCCAACCAATCTATGGTATTTTGTTACAGCAGTCTGAGTCGGCAAAGATACCACCCACTTACCCAGTTTCTTAAGCCAAGAAGCTGGGAATCATCTTTCATTCCTTTATAGTTTCTATGTCTCACATCTAAACCAACAGCAAGTTCTTTGGACATTTTTCTTCTTATTCTCCTGACGAAAAATATTCAATTGCTTGTCCTGTGATAATCTAAACCCCTCATTTTAACCCATGTCTACCCAAGTAGACCCAAGCCAACTTCTACAAATCTTCCCTTACCACTCCCCTCTTGACACATACTCCAGTCACACCAACCTTTCTTTTCCCCACATCCCAAAGTCCATTTCTAACTAGGGCTTTTGTACTTGCACTTTCTGTACACAGGCACAGGCATTTCTTCAAAACCCTCTGGTGGCTAGCTATCTATTCTTAACATTCATGTCTTGACCCCAAGCACTGCTGTCCAGACAGGTCTTCTCTGGTAATCCTAGCTAAAGCAGCTTCTAATACCATACCAATCCTCCTCTATATTCTGTTTCATTCTGGAGATTAATCATTGTCTTAGTGACTATTCATATTTGTTTGTTTGCATTTATTATTTCTGCCTCACTTTACAAATATATCCAAGATTTAAACATTACTTATCACATGTGTTCCTATATCCTTAATGTGTACAACAGCACCTTTGTATATCATAAATGACCCAAGAAGTCACTTTAAGCAGCATGCCAAAATATGTTGGTACATTTAATTCTATAACACAATCTAATGAAGTTTTGTTGACCAAATCATAAATTCAGTCACAGGTATAAATCAAAAAACAAACTTTTGAACAAAGCATAACAAAATCACAGAAGGATTTTTTTCTTAAAGTATTTTTATGAATTGTTCAATCTCTTTGGTATTTCCTGAATAGAAGCAAAGAAGTGGTAATATTTATAAAATATACCATAAAGTAAAATTTTCATTTGAATATATTTATATATTTTAGCAAAATACGTTTATAAATATAATTGTGGCAAATTTTAAAAGAAAGATATCATATTCATTAATAAGTCTCCCCAGCCCCCCCCCACACACACATAACAGAATGGGAAAATATAGTTTCTCATCAATGTTAGTTAAGTTATTCAATCACACATTCATTTCATAAGCATGTATTAAGTAATAACTATATATGAGGGAGAAGAGTGGATTTCATATTAAGAAGCAAAGATATTTATATATGATACAGTCCTCAAGGAAATTAGTCTAGATAGAGACAGGCATGAATATAAATGAGTACAATGCAATGGAGTTAGACACATAAAGATAGACATGTACATAGGTTAATATGGAATTTTCTTGAAGGAGGTTCCCACTAGTTAAAATGCTATGGAGGGAGGGAGGAAGGGAAAGAGTAATTTCTGAGCTGAATCTTAAAAGATGACTAGATGTTAGCAAGGCAAAGATTCTATATAAGGGGTCATTGTGATAGGCAAAAGTACACAACAAAAATATGAGATAAAGAAGGAAAAGCAGGTAGGACGCCAGATAGTGCCTTGTTTTCTGATTCTTTGTTCACTAATCTTCCATTTATTCCCTAAACAAATTTTTAGTGGCTCATATGTAGCATGCAGGATGCTTCCTAGTAAAGAGCTGGAACTTTATACTATAAACAAGAACAATAGATTTTATGATAGTTTGTGTTTTAGGGTACATTACTCTTGCATTTCTGTGGAGGGATAAATTAAAGGCAGGAGGGTGTTGTAATCCATGCAAAAGTTAATAATGGTCTGCATCAGGACAGTGGTAATAAAGTAGACAGAATGAGACAGATTTAAGAAATATTTAAGAAAAACATGAGCTGATTTTGCAAGTGAGAGAGAATTGTCAGCCATATCAAGTGAGCAAGAAGAGTTTATTAACCTTTGCCTTTTATCCGCTTCTTAATAGCTTGAAAGGCAAAGTTTGTGTAAAATGGCGTGATCTGTCATGTCTAGGTGCTTCAGCTAAACTCCCAAACCAGGAAGAAAAAAGTCTACTTCTCTTTTCCTTCTTTCCATGTTGAGCTTGTACTGTCTCAGAGCCCTACAGACTTTGCTCCCTGGAGAGAGCTCCTCTGACACTTTCTGAGAACTTTTGGATACATATCTGTTTGATACTGTGGGTCAAAAGATGAGTTTCCTTAGTCTGTTCCTTTCACAGTAGATATATTATGGAACTAAAGGAGAGAAGAGATATTTGAATATTTTGCATCTGCGCAGCTTGGATTTTTATGTACTGCTCCTGATGAATAAAGACCAAGAAAGGGTTACTTTAATTTAGCCTCTATCCTTGGACTGAATTCCAACTAAAGAATCCAAGACAGCATAGGTTTCTTAATTTATAATCACAAAGACAGAAAACTGTATAATCACCATCTTATAATATGAACTTTATTTACAATTATATTTTTAATAATGTAAGCAAACTTTATGAAGATAGACACGAATGCTCAATGCATTACTTGAAATTAAAAAAAAATACCTAACTTAATTTTTAAATAGAAAATTCCAATTTTTTAAATCTTTTTTTTTTTAATGTTCATTTATTCTTTAGAGAGAGGGAAAGAGAGTGAGCAGGGGATGGGCTGAGAGAGAGGGGGACAGAGGATCTGAAGTGGGCTCTGTGCTGACAGCAGAGAGCATGATGCAGAGCTCGAACTCACAAACAGGGAAGTCATGACCTGAACCGAAGTCTGACGCTTAACCAACTGAGCCACCCAGGAGGCCCAGAAAATTCCAATTTTTTCTTAATAGATGAGATCTCACCAAAATGTTAAAATGGTTGATTTCTAATTAATGAATTATTTGAATTGAGTTCTTTATTATTCCAGACAGGATTTTATTTACAAGTTAAAAAATATCTTGCCTATTTTATGTATAAATATAGTACTACTTTCATACATATAAATACATTTGAATTTCTAACTATAATTTGAAAAAACGAGCAGGTTAGAAAAATTCAAATTGTGTGTAATGGATAAAATATGTATATATTTTTCTCTTCTACTCTGATAACATTGCTTCTCATCATTTTGTTTTTATTTAAGACTATTCAGGAAAAAATATCTTATTTAAATCAAATTTTAACTATTTTTTAAAGGACATTAGATTATACAACCAGAAGTTCTAGAGGGTGTCTCTAATATAAATCTATGGTGATCTTAAATAATTTCAAAAAGTTTCTTTTGGCTAAAGTGAAGTTGTAAAAATTTAATATTTTAATATTGTAACAAAATTTATGATTGATACTTTCTACCAATTAGAAACACCAGTTAAAATATCTTTTTTCTTAAAATACATTTAATCATATGATTGAGAGTACAATTTAAAGTTTGGAACAACAGAGTAATTGTAATATATTTTGGTACTTCTGTTTTTCTAAATTTCGCATTAAAATGAAGTTGATTTACCCTAAAAATGATAAGAAATTGACTAGACAGTGTAAAAGTGAATTAAAATGGTAGTGGCAAAGATTATGAGAACTCTGAGTTATATGTGAGCTATAGGCTGTCTTTGACTTCATTACACTTAAAAACTAAACAACACGAAGAATTTTTAGACCAGAGTATGGCAGGATTTAAAATATAGAAATATATTACTTTAGTTCAAATGCCTCCAAATCAATAGATATTTATATACAGATATAGATATCCTGTTTTTACAAATTTTAGAGTCTTTGTTTTTTTTTCCTTTTAGCAACATACAGTGTTCTATTAGTTTCAGACATACAATCATTCAACAATTCTGTATGTTTCTCAGTGCTCATCAACATATATGCACTCTTAATCCCCTTCATCTATGTCATCCACCCCCCCACCCACCACCCCTCTGGCACTAATAGTTTGTGCTCTGTATTTAAGAGTCTGTTTTTTTGTCTTTTTTTCATTCTTTGTTCATGTGTTTTGTTTCTTAAATTCCACATATGAGTGAAATAATATGGTATTTTCTCTGACTTATTCACTTAGCATTATACTCTCTAGGCCCATCGATGGTATTGCAAATGGCAAGATCGCATTCTTTTTTATGGCTGACTAATATTCCGTTGCATGTGTGTGCGTGTGTGTGTGTGTGTGTGTGTGTGTGTATACCATGTATTCTTTATTCATTCATATATTGATGCACATGGGTTGCTTCCATATCTTGGCTATTTTAAATAATATCGTGATAAACATGGGGGTACATGTACCTTTTTGAATTAGTGTGTGTTTTTTATTTGGGTAAATACCCAGTAGTGGAATTATTTAAATATATGGAAATTCAATTTTTAATTTATTGAGGAATCTCCATACTGTTTTCCACAGTGGCTGCACCAATTTACATTCCCACCAACAGTGCATTAGGTTTCCTTTTTCTCCGCATCCTCACCAGCACTTGTTATTTCTAGGTTTTTGTTTTTAGCCATTCTGACAGGTGTAAAGTGATAATTCATTTTGGTTTTAATTTCTCTGTTGTGGCATCTCTTCATGTGTCTGTTGGTAAGATAGTGAGCATCTTTTCATGTGTCTGTGTCTGTAAGTCTTTGGAAAAATGTCTATTCAGGTCCTCTGCCCATTTTTAATTGGATTATTATTACTATATTTTGGTGTTGAGTTGTATAAGTTTTAATATATTCTATATATTAACCATTATTAGATATATCATTTACAAATATGTTCTTCGTTAAGTAGATTTTCCTTTTTATTTGTTGATGGTTCCCTTCACTGTGCACTACTTTGGTGTAGTCCCAATGGTTTAATTTTGCTCTTGTTTTCCTTGCCTTAGGAGACATATCTAGAAAAATGTTTCTATGATATATGTCAAGAACATTACTGCCTATGTTTGCTTCTAGGAATTTTATGGTTTCAGGTCTCACATTTAGGTCTTTAATCCAGTTTGAGCATATTCTTGTATATGGTATAAGAAAGGGCTCCATTTTTATTCTTTTACATGTAGCTGTCCAGTTTTCCCAACACAATTTGTTGGAAACTGTTTTCCCATTGTGTATTCTTGCCTTTTTGTCATGGATTAATTGACCTTATAAGCATTGGTTTATTCCTGGGCTCCCTATCCTGTTCTATTGATCAATGTATCTGTTTTTGTGCCAGTAAAAAACTGTTTTGAGTACTACAGCTTTGTAGTGTATCTTGAAATCTGGACTGTGATACTTCAGTTTTGCTCTTCTTTTTCAAGATTGCTGTAGCTATTTGGGGTCTTTTGGGGTTCCATATAATTTTTAGTATTATTTTTTCTAGTTCTGTGAAAAACTCTGCTGGTATTTTCATAGGGATTTCATTGAATCTGCAGATTTATTTGGGTATAGGGACATTTTAACAATATTAATTCTTTCAATCCATAGACATTACATATCTTTACACTTTTTTAATCTTTGGTGAAAAAATTTCTTTCATCAATGTTTTAGGTTTTGGAGTATGGGTGTTTCACCTGCTTGGTTGAATTTATTCTTGAGTATTTTATTATTTTGGTGGAATTATAAAAACTTGTTTTGGGGCACCTGGATGGCTCAGTTGGTTGAGCATCTGACTTTGGCTCAGGTCATGATCTCGCAATTCATGAGTTTGAGCCCTGCATCAGGCTCTGTGCTGATAGCTCAGTGCCTGGAGCCTGCTTCCGATTCTGTGTCTCCCTCTCTCTCTGCCCCTCCCCTGCTCATGCTCTGTCTCTCTCTGTCTCAAAAATAAATAAAAACATTTTAAAAAGTTAAAAAAACTTGTTTTATTCATTTCTCTTTATGCTAATTCATTCTTAAAGTATAAAAATGAAACAGATTTCTGTGTATTAATTTTATAGCCTGTGACTTTACTGGACTGTGACTTTGTAAGTTCTAATATTTTTTGGTGGAGTCTTAAGGTTTCCCATGTAGTATTATTTCATCTGTGAATAGTAATATTTTCTTCCTTTCCAATTTAGATCCAATTTCTTCTTCCTTTCCAATTTTAATTTAATTTTCTTGTCTGATTGCTGCTGCTAGGACTTCCAGTACCATGTTGAATAAAAGTGGTGAAAGTAGACATCCTTGTCTTGCTGCTGATTTTAGAGGAAAAGCTCTATTTCTTACCACTGAATATGATGTTAGCTGTGAACTTTTTGTATATGGCCATTATTATGCTTAAGTATGTGTCCTGTAAACCTACTTTGTTGAGAGTTTTTATTATGAATAGATGTTATACTTTGTCAAATGCTTTTTCTGCATCTATTGAAATGATCATAGGGTTTTTATCTTTCATGTTAATGTCATGTATCACGTTAATTGATTTTCAAATCCTGAACCACATTTGCCTCCCTGGAATAAAACCCATGAATGAATTTTTCAGGCACTATTAGATTCAGTTTGCTAATATTTTATAGAGGATTTTTGCATCTATGTTAGTCAGAGATATTGGCCTGTAGGTTTTGTTTGTTTGTTTGTTTGTTTGTTTGTTTGTTTTTGTAGTGTCTGTATCCGGTTTTGGTATCAATGTAATGCTGGATCTTTCTTTTGTAATTTTTAAATAGTTTGAGAAGAATAGGTATTTAGTCCTCTTTAAATATGTGGTAAAGTTCACCTGTGAGTCCACCTAGTCCTGGACTTTTATTTCTTAGCAGAGTAGCAGAGTTTTGATTGCTGATTCAATTACTAGTAATCAGCCTGGTCAAATTTTCTATTTCTGTTTCTTGATTCAGTTTTGAAAGGTTGTATATTTATAGGAATTTAACCATTTCTTCTAGATTGTCCAATTTGTTGATATATAATTTTTATAACATTCTCTTATAATTCCTTGTATTTCTGTGGTGTCGATTATTACTTCTCCTCCAAATTTTTTATTTGCATCCTCTTTCTCTCCTCTCTCTGTCTCTCCCATTCTCACTCTCTCCTTTCTTTTTTCCTTTCTTTCTTTTTTTTTTTTTTTTGATGGGTCTGGCTAAAGGTTTATCAATTTTGTTAATCTTTTCAAAGAACCAACTGTTGGTTTCATTGATCTATTCTATTGTTGTTGTTGTTTGTCCCTGTTTCATTTATTTCTCCTCTAATCTTTATTATTTCCTTCCTTCCACTGACTTTAGGCTTTGTTAGTTCTTTTTATAGCTCCTTGATATGGAAAGTTAAACTGCTTACTTGAGATTTTTTTCTTGCTTCTTGATGTAGGCCTGTTTTGCTACAATCTTCCCTTTGAAAATAGCTTTTGCTGCATCCCCCAAATTTTAGACAATTATTTTCATTTTCATTGTTTCCAGGGATTTTTTTAATTACTCTTTGATTTCTTGGTTGACCCATTCACTGTTTAATAGCACGTTATTTAGCTTCCATATATTTGTGTACTTTCCATATTTTTTCTTTTTCTTTTTTTTTAAATTTTTTTTGTAATCTTTATTTTTGAGAGTGAGAGACAGAATGCGAGTGGGGGAGGAACAGAGAGAGCAGGAGACACAGAATCCAAAGCAGGCTCCAGACTCTGAGCTATCAGCACAAAGTCTGACGCAAGGCTTGAACTCGCCAACAGTAAGATCGTGACCTGAAACAAAGTCAGATGCTCAACTGGCTGAGCTACCCAGGGGCCCCAAGATTTTTTTTATTAATTTCTAGTTTCATACGATTGTGGTCAGAAAAGATACATGATATGATTCAATCTTTGTGAACTTGTTGAGACTTGTTTTGTGGACTAACATGTGCTCTATCCTGGAGAATGTTCCATGTGCACTAAAAAAGAATGTGTATTCCACTGTTTTAGTATGAAATGTCTGTATATATGTCTTAGGTCTATTTGGCCCAATGTATCATCCAAAGCCACTGTTTCCTTGTTGATTTTCCGTCTGGTGACCTATCCATTGACATAAGTGGGGGTGTTAAATCTCCTACTATTGTTGTGTAGCTATCAGTTTCTTCCATTATGTCTTTCATAGTTACTTTAAATATTTACGTGCTTTCATGATTGGTGCATAAATATTTACAATTGTTATATCCTCTTGTTGGATCATTCCCTTTATCATCATGTAATGTCCTTTGTCCTGTTACAGAGACTTTTGTACAAATTTTAGAGCTTTAACTGAAATTTGGTCTGCAAAAACTAATAGGCAAAAGATTTGTTTTTCATTTATGCTTATGTGATGACTAAATTTTTTTATCAAAAACATTCAGTCAATTTGTGTGCTTTGCATTGTGCAAAGGCAGTATCTGGATGCCTGATCCCCTCTGTATTTGGAATAGGAAGCTGGGAAATTACAAAAACTTGCCTGTTTTACATATACCCACTACCACCCCCAGCCTGCCAATGTCTGAAATTCTTTTCATTATTTAAGGTATCATGTTACCATATTAACTGGGAAGTGTAATGCCAAAAGTTATTAAGTGTTTTGTATGTAGATCATATAGATCTGTAAAAATGTAAGCTATTATTTCCACACAAGTCATGGAATATTGTAATTAATGTCCACATTAAAAAAAAACTTAATTGAAAGAAAATTCAAAATAATTCTATTATTTATCTTAAAAAGTACTAAAAAAAGAAGTTACACTTAAAGACATAAAAACTATCTCTAATAGTAAAATTCTATATCTATCACCCGAGAGAGAGAGAGAGAGAGAGAGAGACTTGTTTCAATCTAATTAAATAAATATCTTGCCAACGAAGATTAGTATACATATTGTTGATAGCTTTCAAATAGCATTTCAATTTATCACGATGTAGTGAATTTCAGGACTCTCACGATTTTATAGGTACTAATTTATATTCTTAAGTACCTCTGTGTTTTAAATGTAAATGTAATGCCAGTATGCCAGAATCTATTTTACATAGGTATATTTTTAGTAATTTAAGACATTCAAAAACTATAAACTTTCAGTATGCAATAGATTACTATGCAACAAAGAACAATATGATCTCTTAAGCAGTATTTCTGTGTAGAGTTCCATCGTTAATACATTTCAGAGCACTGTAATGTAAAAATGAACAAAGAATAAAATTTCATCATCATCTCTTGGGTATTGTACAATGCAAATTTTATCAGTTCTTTTCTAAGGCAAAACACAAACCTCTCACCTATTAAACATGATAAATTAACAAAAAAGATACACTGGAGTCTAAAGACAAAATGGAAGAGATAGTATTACTCACTGGGAAGTCCAAACACAATGGAAGAACTTGAATTATCTTTACTCTGTTATTCCTGTGCAACAAAAGAACCATGAAAGACATTGCAGATTCATCATGCATGTTCTCTCCGTTTATACTTTGAGAAAATGTATTCTTATATATTGAGTAAATGTATTCTCCACAAAATGGTAAAATTCTATATATTGGGTCTATTTTCTCTATTACTATTTAATATAAAATTGAAAGCAAATTTATAGTATTTAATACAAATTTTGTTCAGGAAAATATTATAAAATAACAAAATTATAAATATAACATTTAATTTTTTTTTAAATGAATGAATGATGATTAGAAGGTAAATGGCCTTTTACTATGCCAAGGGAGGGGAAGAGAGCTTAGTTTTACATGTAAACTGTGGTCTAAAGGTGAGGGGAGATG
Organism: Panthera tigris; assembly: GCF_018350195.1. Lineage (NCBI taxonomy): Eukaryota > Metazoa > Chordata > Mammalia > Carnivora > Felidae > Panthera > Panthera tigris. Next base: position 38,897,792 of record NC_056668.1, on the reverse strand, counting down.
TTTTATGTTAGGAAAATAATGCAGTCCAATAAGTGTCTAATATCTCTATAATTGAAAATTTCAGCAAATTTTATATTCAGTCATCCCATCCCAAGAAACCCCCATACATGAGGCAAGCATGTTTCCACTTTAAGCAAACTATACATCGAGATAAAACTTCTCAATATGGAACACAAAATATGCTAGATAAAATCCAAAAATTCATGCCTAAAACATGTGTGCTATTAGAGAAATAAATTATCAGAATCTCCAAATTATATGAAAATGAAATTCACAAGACTGTTTTATGCTTTTAGAAGCATCTGTTTACCCTTTATCTAAAATGGCTTAGCACTTTTGCTTTAACTGGCTACGTAACATACATAAATGGGGCAATGCCTGAATAGGAGGTTGAATTAGAAAACTCTTCATAAAGTTGGCATTCTGAAAAGTTTTTACCTTCATTTAGATAAAGCTCAAAGAATCCTAAAATGCAGAAGGAGATGTTTGGGACATATTTTTGCTTTAAAAAAATCTCTCTTATGATTCCTGAACACAGCTTTTTGTCGAGCATATATGACATCAGAATTTATTATGTACTGCTCAAACTGTAAGCTAAGATTTAGTTTAAAGCACCCCTAGGCAGGTTGCCCCCAGTTAACTGAGAGAAGCAACACAAATAGTCTCAGGAAAAAAGAACAGTAGGTAAAGCCTTCAAATACTCTCCAAAATTCATTTTTAAAAATAGAAGATAACAAAAATCATAGATTAAAAAATAGACATCCTGAGTGAGTTACTTGAAATAAAAATTTTATAATCAGAGGAAAAGACTGTAACTGTTAGAATTGTTAGATGTATAATTTAAATGTAATATGCTTATAGAAATTAAAAGATTGGAGATACGAGAAAGCAAAGAGACTATCAAAAAGATCTAGAGAGGAGCACCTGGGTGGCCCAGTCAGTTAAGCATCTGGCTCTTGATTTTGGCTCAGGTCATGATCTCATGGTTTGTGAGATGGAGTCCGTCATCAGGCTGGAGCTTGCTTGGAATTCTCTCTCTCCTCTCTTTGCTCCTCCCCTGCTTACACATGCTCTCTTTCTCACTCTCTCTCTCTCTCAAAAGAAATAAATAAAGTTTAATTTTAAAAAAAGGTCTAGGGGTGCCTGGGTGGCTCAGTCAGTTAAGTGTCTGACTCTTGGTTTTGGCTCAGGTCATGATCTCATAGTTCATGAGTTCAAGCCCTGCACTGGGGTCTGCACTGAAAGTGTGAAGCCTGCTTGGGATTTCTCTCTCCCTCTCTCTGCCCTCCCTAGCTTGCTCTCTCTCTCTCTCTTAAAAATATCAATAAACATTAAAAAAAGGTCTAGATAGATTTGAAAATAAAACAAATGCATAAGAAACAAAAATAAATTTTATGTGTATTAATTGAAATATATGTACTATATAAGTAATGTAATATATATTCATGCTCATGTATATAAGAATGGAAAATGCAATAATTCGGTGAAGGGCTTCCTGTTTCTGATATTGATAGACTAAATTTTCAGAACCAACCTCAAACTACTGACTTCTAGATATAACTAGATAAAATCAACAAAATTTTTCTTTAAAATAATTGAAGTGTTGAAAAGATCACAAACAATTACTGCATCAAGTTGAAGACAAGTTTCAAAAGCATAGCGATAAGGGGCTCCTGGGTGACTCAGTCGGTCAAGCGTCTGACTTTGACTCAGGTCATGATCTCGTAGTTCCTGAGTTCAGCCTGTGTCAGGCTCTGTGCTGACAGCTCAGAGCCTGGAGCCTGCTTCAGATTCTGTCTCCCTGTCTCTCTCTGCCCCTCACCCTCTCGTGCTGTCTCTCTCTCTTTCTCTCTCTCTCTCTCTCTTTCTCAAAAATAAATAAACATTTAAAAAATGCACAGAGATAAACTAAGAAAATTTCTGTCTCTGAGAATAATTGCTGAGACTGGCCTACAGAATATGGGGATTCTTTAAAGAGAATTACCCCTTTTTCAGTGTTAGAGTCAACTGAAAGTTAACCAACCTTCATGAGAAATTGATAGCTAAAATATAACTGAGCTGGATCTTCTGAGAAATCTCAAGCTCCAAAATGAATTTAAGGTGTTCTTTTACTAGCTGTGACCAGTAAACTGGCAAAGACATTTTTTTTTCCTTAGGGTTTAAATTATCCTTTCAAATATATTTCATTTTCATTTACGTTGACATGAAAATAATCAAAGCAATCAAGTGACCCCAGAAAAAAAATCAGCATAAGTTTAACTATAGAAACAAACAGGGAAATATCTGAGATATTAAATTGCCATACAGTATATAAAATATTTAGTATATGTATAAATAACAGATATAAGCATATATAAAGTTCATATAAAGAACTGTTTTAACATAAATGTATATATGTGCAAGGGATAGGGAACTTAAGTTTAAATCATGTCAAATAGATCATCTAGAAGTAAAAACACATTAAAACTAAAATACTATATGGTTTTACAATTATTAAGACAAAACTGAAAAGATAATTATAACACTATATCCTCTGTGTCTCTTGTACATTGTTTATATATATGTTTTTAATCTCTCCATGCTTCATCTTGGACAGTTCTTCTATCCTATAATTCCATTTTCTATTATTTTTTCCAGCTCTGACTATTCTATTAATATCATCCTTCAGGTTCTTAATTTCTGTTATTTATAATTTTCAGCTCCATAATTTCCATTTGTCTTTTTTTATTTCTTTTTTAATTTTTTAATGTTTATTTATTTTTGAGAGTGTGCAAGCAGGGGCGGAGCAGAGAGAGGGGGACAGAGAGAAGATCCGAAACAGGCTCTCTAAGCCTAATGTGAGGCTCACAGTCATGAACCACAATATCATGACCTCAGCAGAAGTCGGATGCTCAGTGAACTGAGACACCTGGGTGCCCCTTGATCCTTTTTAAGAGATCAAGATCTTTACCAAAGTTTGTAAACTCCTCTTGTATTTTCTCTAACATATTAAGCATAGTTTAGTTTTTTTAAATCTACATCTGAATGAAGCCTTTCTAATCTAGATTCCCTAAATCTGTCTCTAATATCAAATTATCTTGCTTCATATGCATGATTATTTTTACTGAGTGCTGGACATTGTAGATGAAAATAGTAGAGATAAACTGAGCTCTGAAAGAACTGGAGTTCTTCACAGGGCATTTATATTTTCTTCTGCCAAATAGTTAAGGCCAATCACAACCTTAATCAACTTAATCTAGTTTAGAGATTGTTTGAAGCTATACTTCAGCATTATTTTTAAATCTTTTTAATGTTTATTTATTTTGAGAGAGCAAAAGAGAGAGAGAGCATGAGCACGAGCAGGGGAGGGGCAGAGAGAAAGGGAGACACAGAATCCAAAGCAGCCTCTAGGCTTTGAGTTGTCAGCACAGAGCCCGATGCAGGGCTCAAACTCATGAACCAAGAGATCATGACCTGAACCAAAGTCATAGGATTAACCAACTGAGCCACCCAGGAGCCCCTTCAGTATTTTTTAAGATTAATTAATTAATTAATTAATTTTTTTTTTATGTAACCTCTACACCCAACATGGGGCTTGAATTCACAACCCTGAGATCAAAAGCCTCACACTCTTTTGACTGAACCAGCCAGGCTGAAGCTGTGATTCAGTATTAGTAAGGGTTGCTTTGTTTCCAGGTGACATGTACACTTGAGGTGTAGCACTTTGCTTTTCTTTGATGGTGCCAATTGATTTCATCAGTGCTCCCTCCTCTTGGTAGGTTCTGAATTACATTTGCTGTTCTCTTACCCTTGTGAGTTTGTCCAAAGTTTCTCTCAAATTCTAAGCGCAATACAACAAGCAAGACTCCAATGTTTAGAAGTTCTCTCTCTCTCTCTCTCTCTCTCTCCCTCTCAGATCATGATTCCGTAACTCCTTATTACCTTGGTAGCTGAGTAACTTACAACATATATTTTCCAGGTTTTAAATTTGTTCTCATTATGTGGGTTTGTCCAAGTTACCTAATTGACTATTATAGGAAAGAGAACTCTGGTAACTTTACCTTGGACCTGAAAGTTAGGTAATATTCCTAACATTTCACTCCAGTTGAAGTCTGTTTTACATGACTGTATTTTAAGGCCATAAATGTCCGTAGGCTAAAAGTGTTCCATATTTTTACCACAAGTTTATTTTAGTTGCTATATTCATCCAAAAAATTAATATCGCTAATATAAATTGATGATTCAGTTGAAATATGGACAAGTTCTACTAACTTTAACCATTGACATTGCTCCCCAGGTCTACTGATTGGTTTTAACAGAAAAATGTGTGCTCCAACATCTTCTGCTGACCTCTTCATTTTCTTAAAAACCAATTTACTTGCAGATAGGGACAGAAAGGCAGGGTGTGCATACTGGTGAGAATTATGAAACAAAGATTAATGAACGGTACTTGTCAAAGATTTGCTGAAGTCAAGTATTTTGCACAGGCTGCCTGATACAGCAGTCATGCATTCATTCAGTCTGTAGAGTTTAGGACATAAAAATGGAATCATGCCAGACGAGTGGGCTAAGGAAATGTGAGTGCTTGAATGGTAGCAATGCATCCCACATACTTCACCTTAATAAAGCCTGGCAAAGTCACCCTTCTTAGACCTCATTTTTCCCTCTGTCAGCTGAATATGGGTAACATTTTTAAGAGGGAAAGGATGGAAGTGGTATGCAAAATACTTCAGACTTTAATTTACTCTTAACTCTCTGTTTGACTTTCCAAGCATGCCTGCCGTGGTGCCAGCAGGCAATTTAAGAAAAATTAATCTGCATTTAAAATATGAACCATAGATACATTTAAAATGGCAGTACAAACTGTAGTTACCATTTACAGCCCAGTATAATAAACTTCTAGTGTTTGTTGATATCCAATGAATCATTTTGAGAACGCGGGAAAGCTAGATTTTAAGTTTTCTTTGTAGCAGGCTGTTCTCTTTGACATACACGAACTATATCCTAATTGGCTTCTAACTAAAATATTAGTGACTTATTTGATTGTCAGGCCATCCATACATCACTAATCAGTCATTACTCCAATATTCAAGCCCTAAAAGATTTATGATATACCTTGTGATACCATTTCCTTTCATTGGTCAAAATAAATAGCAAGAATGTTGGGCAATAACAAAAATAATTCTATGCAGAGCAAGGTACTTGTTTACCTAAAGTAGATAAACTGTGTGTAGAGACACTTTCAATTTCTGTTTCAATATTTTACTTGAACTTAAAAAGTATCATGTTCTTAATAAAACTATATAGTCCATCATTTGATGATAAACAGGCTTTTTTGTTTCAATCTTATACATTAGACATTTAAAGATTTAAAGTTACATTTAAATAAAATTAAAAGTATTAATGACAAGATGAGAATAAAAGTTTAACTGTACCTAACACAATTTTAAAACACTATTTAGATAAATTTTGAATCACAGTTTTTATTTCATGTCAGAAGTTGATGAGGAGATGACAAATTTAGTGAAGTTATAAAACAACCATAAAACATAAAAGTAAGAAAAAATAGTAGTTATTAAAATAATACTGCCACTGAGCTATTTGTGAGTTGCGGCTTCTGAGGGACTATATAGTTGCTACTGCTCACAGGAAAGTTTTCTGGCAATTATCTGTCTGCGTGAAAAGAGACCTTTCACCTTGGACTCAAATAATTATCTTGCTGCTGCTGCTAACGACAACAACAACAACAACAACAACAACACAATAATGATACTTTAATTTATTCCCTTTTTTTTCAACCACCTTACAACTTACTTCAGTAAATGAAACGTTGACCTGCACGTAGCCACTATTTCCTATGGAGTGATAGTAAGATGTTAATAGGTAAATAAGCAAAAGGGCTGGTGGTCACAAGGAAGGTTTAAGTGATTTCGTTATTATAGAATTTAAAGCATGTATTGAATACATGAGCATAGATAATTAACCTTTGGGAGAGGGTATAGGATATGAACAATATTTAATACTTTTTTTATGACCAGAGTATATAGGAGGATTTCTAAGATGCCCTCTCCCAACATTCCAGGGCCATGCTCTCCCCATCATTAAATTAAACACCGATCTAGGTTTTGCCATGAAAACCCTTTGTAGTTGTAATTAAGATTCCAAGTCAGTTGTCATTAAGTTAAGGAGATAATCCAAGGGACCTGACCTGGTCAGATGTGTTCTTTAAAAGCAGAGAGATTTTTCTAACTCATTGCAGAAAAGGAAATCGGAGATTTGAAGCACATGAAAGATATAATGGCCCGTTGTTGGCTTGAAGATAGAAATGGCCATGTGTCAAGGAATACATGCTGCCTCTAGGAGCTGAGAGTTGTCACTGGCTGATAGCCAGCAAGTATACGAGGACCTCAGTTCTTCCACTGCAGGGAACTGAATTCTGACAACAAAAATAATCTTGGAAGCAAACTTTCTCCCCAGAGTCTCCAGATGAGAATTCAGACTGGCCAGTGCATTTATTCTAGTCTTATAATACCCTGAGCAGAGAACCCAGCCATGCATGCTAGACTTCTGAACTGTAGAACTGTGAATTCAATCACATAACCACAACCAGGGATGCCAGGGGCCATAATAACCAAGCAGGTGGTCTATTTAGAAAAGGAAACAATTTTGAGGATAGAATAGAAGTTTCTGTCTCAGTATAACTCTCCATGTGTTCAAGTCTTTATTGAGTTGTTAATTTCTTAAATTATTAATTCTCATAATTCTCTTTATATAATATCTCTAATCACAGTTGTGATGTATGTTACCTAAAATATTTTTTATGGATTCTATATGTAATATTATGTTTCTAAAATGATTTCCAAGGGGTATATACATATCTGGATAATATGCAGATAATTTAACTAGTGGTATGCTGACATAAAATTTTTAAAGCCTTCTCAGCAGCACATAAAAATGAGTATCTCTATGGTAATTTCTTCAGTTGACTAATTTGTATCTATTATCAAAATTCCATTTTATAAGCCATGCCATAGATTTCAGAATATTTGAAGGGATATGAGTGACATTCTATCCTAACAATATATTTAAATGAATAAAATGATATCCAAAAATATCATATAAAGACCTTTTAGATAGTTTCTAATATCTCATGAAAAATTAGAAGAGATACATAAAAGGAATAGTATTGTGAACTGCCACCTACCTGTCATTCATTTTCAGCAATTATCACCTCATGGCCAATTAAAGACATGTATTTTGGGTGAATGGGAACATTCCATTTTTCCAAGGCATGACAAGTTTAGAATAATATTGTATTTTTATTTAGACAACCTAAGTGCTGTCATTGACTACATCTTTTAAATTTTGATGGTATAACAGTTCAAGGTACAAATCCTGAAATAATATCCTCATTTTTATCTACTAATACTGTATGCAGGATATAGAAATGACCTCAGTTTTTAATTTTTTTGAAAACTTTCAAAAGGTACTTGGAACTATATTATTATTTTAAATGCTCCTTGGTTTGCTTGGGAGTTCCAATTATTTCAAATGCCAAAGTGCACACATTGTTGTCTCAAGGAAAATATGTTTCTAGTATCTACAGAAAATAGTTGAATGTGGTACTGTCTTAACTGTCAAAGAGCTAACTATTGAAATATTACAGTTAAATAAAACATAATAAAGAACATTGTAAATTCAGTAAGAGAGGTTCAAAGATTCAGAATTCAGGGGAGTAACAGACTACATGTATTTGGGTAAGTGAGGAAAGATATGAAATATAGCACTTGATATAAGCTTTAAGAATTGGCAAATGTTCAACCGTATGAAATAAATATTCTAATTGGAAATATACACACCAACATGCATACATACTTATAAATTCTATTGGGCTATCCTTAAACAAGGTGTTGAAATGGACTTTTTTTTTAAATTTCATAAATATTTAGAAATACAGGAACCATACATTTACTAAATCCATTAATGACACAGCATTTGCAGTTTAGGGACATAACACACAGACGGCAGTCAAACTCAGAAAGAATGCAAAACTATGTCATGAGACAAAAAAAATTTGGCAGTGAAGTTCAATACAGACAGTATAGCTAATAATAAAAAGAGTCCCTATTCTAATCTGACAGGAAGGCAAGGTATGTTGCCAAATATTTTAACTAAAAAAACGTAGTGACCTAAATTTTAATTTTTTTAATGTTTATTTATTTTTGAGACAGAGACAGAGCATGAGTGGGGGAAGGGCAGAGAGCGAGGGAGACACAGAATCCTTTATCAGGTTCCAGGCTCTAAGCTGTCAGCACAGAGCCTGACCCGGGCTTGAACCCACAAAGCATGAGATCACGACCTGAGCCCAAATCGGAAGCTTAATCAACTGAGCCACCCAGATGCCCCCCTGGCAACCTAAATTTTAAACAAACAAAAACCAATATAAATGTACACAGTATGTTTCTATCGATTCATTCATTTATTCAATAATCAATCATGCATACCTACCAGCTGGGAAAGACTCTCATGTGGATTCGAAAGAAGGAGCAACCAAATATTGTATTTCAAATTCCAAGAATGAGATTAAAAGTGATTTGTTTGATTTCAAGGAATGTGAAAACAGGGAAGGGAATTACTTTTATTCCTTACTTCACTTACTGGTAATACTGTTCATCAAGTCTTTCAACTATAATCCTGTCAAATGTATCTCAGATATGTCTCTAGAAATCTGTTCTCTCCTCTTTCCTTTCATTGTTGCTGCTCAGTTCAGGCCCTCCTATCTGTCACTTGAAATATTGTAAAACAACCTTCTAGCGGCTTTCTGTACAACCAGTTTATCTAGTTCCATTTGATGCGTCATGCTGCCACTCCAGTTATCACATTTACAATGTAAATAAATCATCTACTTACCAGTATTAGAGCTGTGTTGGGACCCTGGGCACATAGAATAAAATGCAAACCATTGGCTAGGCATAAACCATTGGCTAGGCATAAACTAGAGCCATACATTTTGCAGCATAACCTTGATCAACATTTTTCAAACTAATTTGCTACAACTCTTGTCTTCCCTCTCATCTCTTACATTAAAACTTTTTAGGGGTTCCTGGGTGGCTCGGTCGGTTAAGTGTCCGACTTCAGCTCAGGTCATGATCTCACGGTCCGTGAGTTTGAGCCCCGCGTTGGGCTCTGTGCTGACAGCTCAGAGCCTGGAGCCTGTTTCAGATTCTGTGTCTCCCCCTCTCTCTGCCCCTCCCCTGTTCATGCTCTGTCTCTCTCTCTCTCAAAAATAAATAAACGTTAAAAAAAAAAAAGAAAAGAAAAAACTTTTTACAGTATCCTAGACACATAAGGCTTTTTCGGAGTCATACAGCTTGATACAGTTTCCCCTCACTGTGTGGAATTGTCTCCCAGATTTTTTTTTTTTTTGTATTGATGTCCTATCATTGAAGACCTAGCCTATGTATCACCTCTTCATTATGATATTTTTTATGATTCTCAAGAAACTCTATTCTATTTTCTGTGCTCCCTTAGAACCATATACATATGCAAATAAAACTATTTTGTTTTTTACATTTTATTATAATCTGTTGGCTTCTGGGTCTCCTATCTTACTCTAATAGATAAAATAAGTTCAAGGTTCACTTCCATTTATCTTTTTTTTTTTTTTTTTAATTCCTTAACACCTAACATAGTGCCTGGTATAATGGAAGTAACAATATGTTTGTTAAGTAAATGAACATACCTGTTGAAAATGATACTGTGGTGAAACTCAGTTTCTATACATAAAGTGTAGTTTTTGTTTTGGTATTTTTTATTAATGAAGTTTTTTTTTCTATATTCTAGCGCTAAGTACAGAAGCAAGGAGAAAAGAACCAAATTTTGTGAGTAGAATTCATTTACAGTCATATATTTTCTTAACTGTGGATGGCATTTTACCTGTTGAAGTAAAATATTCCCTCCTCTCCCACCGATTGTGATTTGTGCCTTCTTAGTTTAAGTGTGTTCTATATTTTTACCCTTGGAGACAGTAATTGAAAAAAATCTATGGTGTTCTTGTGGAAAAATCTCCACAAAAGATCAAAATAAACTCAGAAATTGGTGAAATATGAGAATTTTAATATACTTTTTCTTGAAAGTCCTTCAGACTTTAGGAAATTTTATAATTAGAAACTTTTAATAGATTTTGATATTTATTTCATATAATACAGGTTTCTTTGTCTTTGGGGAAGTGGGAGATACTTAGTCATGATTGGTGGAAAACTGGGTAATTTATTAAACCCTATCTGAAACTCATTAGTGCCAGCATTCCTCAGCAAAGTTCTAGAAATATAATACAATACCCCTACAGTACCTTTACTTTTCAGCTGGCGAGTGATGTTAAACATCTTTTTATGAGCTTATTTGTCATGTGTACATCATCTTTGGCGAAATGTCTTCTATGTCTTTTCTTCATTTTCTAAATGAACGGTTTAGGTTTATTTCTACAGTTAAGTATTGGAAATTCTTTACATATTCTGAGTCTCTTATATTTATGGTTTGTGAATATCTCTCCCAGTCTGGAGCTTTTCTTTTTATCCTATTAATGTGGCAGAAGATTTAAGTTTGATGAAACCTAGCTTATTGATTTTTTGTTTATGCATAATGCCTTTGATATTATGTCTAAGAATACCTCACCAAATCCTATGTGCCAAAGAATATTTTCATACTTTTTCCTATAAAAGTTTTTGTAGTTTTACATTTTATATTTAGCTCTATCGTCCATTTTAAGTTGAATTTGTGCAACATGCAAGGCTTAGCTCAAGTTTTCTGGTGAATGGATGTCTGATTATTCCATCTCTATTTGTTGAAAATACTCTCTTTCTCCCATTTAATGACTTCATACCTGTTCCAAAAACCAGTTGGCTCTACTTATATAGGGCCACTTCCTGGATTTTCTATCCCACTCCACTGATCTATGTGTCTTTCCTCCACCAATACCATGCAATTTTATTACCATAGCTATAGAAATTTGGATATGGAGTAGAGTGATTTCTTCTCTTTTTTTCTCCTTTTTCAAAATTATTTTAAATCTTCTATTTTAAATCTTGCCTTGAAACAAAGCTAGCTTTTAGAATAATCCTGCCAGATCTACAAAACATCTTGGTGAAGATTTTGATAAGAATTGTGTTAAAACTGTATAACAATTTACAGAGAGTTGACATCTTTATTATGTTTAGTCTTCCCATGTATGGGCACAATCTATCTCACCACCTATTTCTACCTTCTTCGATTTATTTTATCAGAATTTTCTAGTTTTCAGTGTACAAATTACATGCAGGCTTTGTTAGATCTACATCTAAGTATTTTTTTTTGAGTGATTGTAAATTATATTGTATTTTTAATATTGGCATCTATAAATACATTGCAGGTATATAGAAACATAATTGATTTTTGTGTGTTTTTCTCATAACCTGGAAACATATTGGACTCACTAATTAGTTCTAGGAACTATTTGTGTGGATTGCTTGGGATTTTCTACAAAGACCATTATGTCATCTGTGAATAGGGACAGTTTTACTTCTTCATTTCTGACCTGGCTGCCCTTTATTCCTTTACTCGTTGCTTTTATTTTTTTTTTCTTTGTCTTTAGTTTTAAGAAATTTTACTATGATGTGTTTTGATGTAGATTTCTTTAGGTTATAATGTTTTGGCTTTGCTCAGCTCTTTGAATCTTGGTTTGTGTCTTTTGCCAAATTTAGAAAACTGTCGGCCATTATTTCTTAGAAAACTTTTTCAACCCCATCTTCTTTCTCTTCTCCTCTTGGAATTTTGTTACATAATTGACATGTCTTTTTAAAATTGTCCCGCTGGTTCCTGAGGTTCTGTTCATGTTAATTTCAGCTCATTTCCTATCTGTGGTTAAGATCGAGCAATTTCTATTGTTCTAATCTTAAGTTCACAGATTCTTTTCTCTGCCACTTCCATTCTGCTGTTAAGCCTACTATTGTGGGTGGCTTTGTTTGTTTTGTTGGTAATCATATTTTTGGGGTAAAATCTGTATTTGGTTATTACTTATGTATTCTATTTATTTGCTGATATTCTCTGGTTCTTTGAGAAGACATTCTATTTTTTATCAGTTTTAAGTTTTCTCATAGTTGCCTGTTGAAATATTTTTATGATGGCTGTTTCACAATCCTTGTCAAATAATTAGACCATATCTGTCATGCATGTTGGTGACTGACTTTACTCTTTCAAGTTGAAATTTTCCCTGTTTTTTATATGAGAACTGAGTTTCAGTTGAAAACTGGACATTTTGAGTATTACAAGATTCTGGATCTCATTTAACTTGTTTATTTGTTTGTTTGTATTAACTAGTTTTCTGACCCTGCTTCAGAAGGGAAAGGAAAGTGGGCACTGCTTTCTTACTTCCAGGTAACTATGAAATTCCAGGTTCCCTTCGGCCTCCACTGATACAATGGTTGAGGAGAAGATTCCTCATTATTGTTGAGCATGGGTGGAATTTTCAGCTTTCAGTGTGCCTCAAAAGAAACCAGCCTGGCTTGGAGGGTAAAAAATGCCTTGTTAGGGCATCAGGGTGGCTCAGTCGGTTAAGCATCTGACTCTTGGTTTTGGCTCAGGTCACGATCCCAGGGTTTTAGGATTGGGATCCCATGTAATTGGCCTATGCTCTGACAGTTCAGGACCTGCTTATGATTCTCTCCCTCTCTCTCTCTCTCTCTCTCTCTCTCTCTCTCTCTCTGCCCCTCCTCCTCTCCAGCATGCACCCTCTCTCAAAGTAAATAAACATTAAAAAAAAAAGAATTCCTTGTTACTCCTCCCCACAGTTATCTTCACTGTCACTGATGAAAGAAGGAGGGCTCATTAATGTCGGCTGGGGGTGAAAGACTTGTCTCTCTACAAGGCCTCTTCTGATGCCACCCCAGAAAGATGACGTGCCTCATTTTCACAGTGTGGAGGTGGAGTCCAGACTCCCTATCTAGCCTTCATTTACATGTAAAAGGGGGAATGAAAATCCTGGATCCTTACTTGGGCTTCCTGACATAACCCCAGCAGGGAAGTTGGGTGCCTCATTATAGTCTGTTGGGGATGGAAGTTGTGTCTCCCCACTTAGCCTCTGCGGCTGAAGGTGAGGATAGGACTATAGATCTTTCTGTGGTATTTAGTTAGAGTGGAAGATTTCTTATCTAAAATCTGTCTTGTCGGGCTGCCTTTTTCCTGGTCCTTTGTTAAAAAAGAGCAAGTTTTGCTTGTTTGTTTTTGTTTGTTTGTTTTCTGTGACAACTGCCATTTCAGGGTTGCTAGATTCTCCAGCACCAAGTCCTGGGAAAATAGAGCAAAAAAGAAAATGCAGCAATCTCACCACCATGTCATTCGTGGTGTCTCAAGCCTCCTTAGGTAGCTCCATCTTCTCTCCACATTTCAGAGTCTCCTTACATTTGTTTTATAGTATCTATTTTAGGTGTATCTAGTGGGAGGAATGAGAAAAAAAACAAAACAAAACTCCTTCTCTCTATTTTTCCAGAAGCATATCTATAAGGTTTTAGTGAAGAGTAAAGAAGAAATTTTATCAAGAGTCTGGAACTGTGACTATTATTTAGAAACATTTAATAATTATTAGTATCCTACTCTCACATCTGTACAAATACTCTGAAAATTAATTAAAAGAGTGATTACATAAAATGAAGAATTGAGTTTCCTCACTGATGATATGATATATATTAAATTCACATATTATTTAATCATCTTCTATCAATAACTTGCATAGAGTTTGTAAGAAAGTGAGGATTTTTAGAATACAATCTACTAAATGAAAGTCATATTTCTTCTGTACAGCACTTGCATGGATTTAATTATTTTGAAATCTTTGGTACAAGCTCCCAATTTATATTTCTTAAACATAATTACTAAAAAGGAATTGCATCAACTGGTCTCACTGCCCTATTGCTTTCCCATCTGTCCTTGACATTTAAATGGATTTTTGAGGATGAAAGAACATAATAAAAAAAGAAAAAGAAAGTGATAAGACCATAAATAGAAAGAGGTCAAACTACTGAATTCTCTCGCCTGTTTAGTAGCTTGAAACCTTAGAAAGTCTCCAATTGCAGATAAACTTGCTGGTTAAGCTGTTCCACATCAAGTTTTATTCATAATGGTGCAAATGAAAAACAAGATAGTGGATAAACCATGATCAATTTAACAGAGTCTTTATCCCTTTTCTTCTTTATGTGGAGAATCAGAGATTATTACTTCTACTGTCTTTCAGGGACTTCACACAAACATCCTTGACTGAGAATTTGCAAATTTGTGTTACCTACGTTTCCTACTGTTTTATCCCAACCCTCATGCCTACACAGTGCCGTCTCATTTTTTATGTGTGTCTTTTCACTTTTATTATATTAAATGTTACTATTTCTAAAGCTTTTGCACAGAGCTCTGTGTTCTGAGGAGGAAAAGCACTATATAAATCTAACAAGCAAAGCCAAGATTGAAATCCAATAAAGGAGAACCTCTAGAAATTATTAAAGACTTCACTGACAGAGAAATTAAACCTTGATATCCCATTTCCTTATCTTTTCACTGCAGTAGAATCAGTGAAATCAATATATCTGAAATGAACCGCATACAGTCCATTCAGAAGAATGGCTTTGGCACAAAAGTGAACAGCTTCTAAAACTTCTCAAGACTGCTTAATCCTTGAAATAGTGTTCCCAGAGTTGTAGCAAGTTTTATTTTTAATGTATCTAAATTGTAAAAGTGAACATTGTTACTTTTGATGGGTACACAAATAGATGCTAATGGGCCCCAATATTAAAAATTGAAAATCCCATAGCATAGTCACAATATTATAAAAAGGTCTTGTCTGTTTCATGTTTGGAACACAGAAGCATTAGGATTAAATGTATATTAGTAAAAATGGCAGATCAACAAATGGTTTCTTTGCAACTTAGCGAGGAGGCACTAGTCTCCAATCTCCCAGAAAGAGTGTAATCAACATCTCAGTCAGCTTAGCACAAGGTATATAACCATCCAAGAGTTAACAGGCAAAGTACACACAGATAGCTGAAGATGTTTTAATATTTCTTCTATTCTGGCCACAAAAAATATATTTTAAGTTTAAAATATACATGTTCCTAGAAATGAACAACAAAATGAAAGATAGAAGAAGAAGAATACATCAAACACATCCCGGGTACCGTATAAGCTATTTTTGTGTACATTTTCTCATTTAACACCCCAAATCCCACTGCAGGTTAGGAGGTAATGGCCTATTCTAGACTTTTAAGCCACAATTCCTGATATGCTTTTAACCTCTTAAGAGATGCTTCATCTACAGACCTCATTAAAAATATGGCCCTAGCTGGTTGTGAATTGTAGTAGGTGTTTTCACTGCATTACTCTCATTTATATGTGATTTGTTTAGGAATAGTCCCCTTCCTCCAGTCAAAACATGGGCTGCCAACATGAAAGGATATTCCGGTCCAAACAAACTCCTTCTTATAGGAATTTAAACTGGACTAATGGAAACAGTCTATCAGTGGGTAGCTGTATAAATCAAAGTTCAGTCAGAAGACAAAAAATACACCAGACATTTGAATAGAGAGAATTTAATATAGAGAATTGTTACATATATTACTTAAAATATGAGAAGAATCACTCAATTTATCTCTAAACTGAAATACCTACCACCCCTAAGATTGGGGGAAAAGGAAGAATTTTGAATTATTAAGACTTAGAAACTTAGAAAAGGGACCCCACAGAGCTAAAAGTCTGGATTCTCAGGAGAAGATGCTAGCCAACGGTATTGAGGTTTCTGACCTTGGAGGAGAAAACTGAATTTTCTAGTACCCAGGCCACACCTTCAAATGGGAGCACTGGCTTTTGGTATTGGTGTCTCAAGGCAGGGCAAGATCAGGCTGGGTCTGCACACATGGAAAGAAACTGCAAATCTGATTTGCTATACCTAGAAGAAGGAACTGCTGCCTCTTGGATTAATCATTGTTAGAGTGATGCTCACAGATACAGGCAGAGAGAAAGCAACCAAGAAGGAACAAATCCCTTCTTTTTCCTCTAGCCTTCTGCTCTTCATTGACACGCCAGCAAAGAGTCAGCAAAACAGATACATGGTTTATAGAATCTCAGCTCCAGCATCACAGAGCAGATTATACGAGGATGGGTTTGCATCTGAGAAACAAAAACACCTAGTAATTATTATATTCTGCTCGTTTGGCCACTCAGCTTTCATATATGCTCTTTTATATATATCTTAACTTTTGTACAGCAACAAAACAACTTATGTTTCTACTTAATAAGATGGAACTATGTTTCATTGAGGTGAAGATGTTCTTATACTCTTCTGGAATAGAAAGGTGCAAAATTCCAACAATTATTGTATATGGGTCTGGTAAACTGTCACATTATACATTCCTGATTTCTGTTAATTTTCCTCAAATATGATCACAGTCACATCTACATATTTTGTTCCCTGAATTATAAGTCTTGTTACCAGAGTGGTAAACTCTGTTACTAAATTATACATTTAACTTCTACAAGGTTTGAATAAAATAATGAGAGGAAGAAAAAATACAAAAGATCATACATGCATGTATACACACATGCATACATATATACATACAATAAGCAAAGAAGAAAATATATAAATATAAATGCCAATATAAATATATAAAGCAAGGAATTCCTCATTTCTGTAACTGACCTTGAGGACATAGTTGATATTTATAACTTTAGTCTTACATTAGTTACTCCACTTTTCTTTTGCCCTAAAGCCATGGGCTTCAAGTGATATTTCTTTTCTTAGTGTGGTACCCTCAAACTTTCATTCTTGAAGGTTTTAAAACCTTAGTAGTCCTTTTTTTAAAAAAAAAATTCCATTAACTTATATTATCATATATATAAGTACTATAATACATCCCCCCAAATTCTCTGGGTTCCATACATAGTTTTTGCTGTCCTCATTTTCTAGCAGCAACCAACGTCCCTTTTGGTAATCTGTATCCATCACTCCAGTGAGTAGACTAACCATCTTGTTTGTTCAGTGGCATGGAGAGCAGAAAAGGGCCAGATGACAGTCTCAAGTTGCAATTTAATGGAACCAAGGATGCATCTTTGGTGGAAATCATTCTCCCTTGGAAACAGCACCTCCAAAGTATAAAAGATCAAAGTTGAGGGAATGGGAAACAAAAACTCTATGATTTAACCTCTACAATTTTATTGTGAGAGGAGCCACTCCCACTTCCACTCCTTGATTCCTAGACCTATGTATTCTGGATGTAGGACAGACAGAAAATACCTTGGTCAGTGATTAAAACATATGCTGCATGCTGAAAAATATATAAAACCCCATCCTTTCAAATGTTTGTGATTTCCCCAAACTGGCAGTCTAACAAGATCTTCATTAGGCCCTCCCATCTTCAGTAGGCACCTCCCATTAGGAAAGCTGCTGATAAGGCCGTGAACTCCATGAGTAAGAGCTATATTCTGTTCTTTTGCTATAAAATACGTTTCTGGACCAATCAATGTTATACAAAATGTTATAATGATGAATAAGTCATACCATAAATCCATGGATGATGCTAGTGGAAGAGGCATTAAGTGTAGGCAAGGTAAATCCATATCCAGAGTACATGTCTATTTCAGTAAAGACAGAGCTGTTCTCCCTCTTTGGTAAAAAGTGTTCCAGTGTAATAAACCTGTGATCAGGTATTTGTCTGGTTACTCTGTGGAATGGTTCTTTACCAGAGACCAGTTGGTCTCTGCTATTGGTAGATAAGGCACTCAGCAGTAGCTAGCCAGTTTAGCATTAGCGAAGAACATCCTTGTGAATATCCCTATGGATAGGCTTTATTCCTGCCATTATGGTTTTCATGGACACAGCATGAACTTGGTGGCTAGATAAAGAGTCCTACTGAAGTCCATAGATATGTAATTTTGTCAACCTAAGAATGTCTTTTGCAGTGGGTGACCTTTAGGGAACATTCAAATGCAACACAATTATTTTCAAATGCTGTACCCTCCCTGACAGACCCAACCACACACCTGTAACCCAGACCTCATTGTCATCACTTTTCCAATCCCATTCTTTACAAGTTTCTAATTGTCTAGGGAAACCATTAACAACCACCCATAAATTAAGTTAGATTTGTTATTTTGGCCATTATTTGGTCTAGACAAAGTAAAAATCCAAATGTGACACTTGAAGCTCTAAATACTAGAATATTTTCCTTCAAGCCTTTCTTTAAGGCCAACTCTCAGTGAAACTATAATGGCTGATTGGCTACCTAGGCCTGGATGTTTTACTCCTTGGCCAGTTGGTCACATAGAACTCCCTAAAAAGCTGCAGGTATAGATTGAGGAAAATAGCCAATATGGCAGAAATTATTATTGAAGAAAGTTGAGCCTACATTCATTCAATTTACATGTGCCTTCCAGACTTCCTCGAGCATACATCTTTATATTTCCTTTTGCTGATTGCTACTGAAATTGCCCCAAATTAATAATTGGTCAGTCAAATAATATCATTTCATAATAAGAAGCCCAGGCCATACAAACATTTATCCTCTAGTTAAGTGTTCAATGTATTGCAGGGCTCAGCAGCAAGCAAGGAACTATGTCTCAAAGGGGAGAACAGCTATTTGGAGCAGAGGCAAAGATTTTTCAAGAAGCACTCAGGGCTGTGATTCTTCTATTCGTCATTATTAGATGATCCACAGCATCCCTCTTTACCACAGACATTTTGAACCCTTGAGGATCATTTGTTTATAAGGCAAGGTTGAAGAGTAGCTGGGACTTCAGCCTATAATTGCTGTTAAACCATCTCCTGCTTTGATTCCCACTAAAACTTGGCAGACTTACAGGATAATTGGTAAATAGTTTAAATTATCATACTTAAGTAAGTATGTTCCCAAATCCAAAAAGACCCATAAAGCATTGTGTTTCTTTGACGCTGGTAGCAGTGAGTGCAACCACTTGTCTTTCATTGTGAAGGGAATATTACAACAAACCCCAGATCTTTGTGCTCTCAGAAAACTCCTTGTGTTAATAAGCCCCTAAGTATTCCTGGGGTTCATAATCACCCTCTGATTCACACAGATCTTACTAAGGAAACCAAATACTTGCTACTTGCTGTTACAAAGTCCAGTAAGCCATTATGCTAGTGGAACAATATGATGTTGTATGGAACATCAAAATTATTATGATCTCTGTGAACTGCATTATTGTAGAGAACAGAAGAATTGATATAGTCCTGAGGCAAAATTTCCAAATGAGTACTATTGGTTTTGCCATGTGAAAGCAAGAGCTTTTCAAACTGATATAGAAAACTACATTATTCAAGTCAATAGCTGCATATCAAGGTCCCAGAGATGGGTCAATTAGCTCCATAAAAGATACCATGCCTGGAACCACAGGGGCAACTGGAGTCTCTATCTGATTCAGTTATAATAATCCATATTCTCCAAGATTCACTCACTTTCTGCACAGCTAAAAGAGGCAAGTTAAACAGTAGTATCATAGGAATGTTCACACATCTTTCAAGATTTTGACGACCACTCTAATATCTACCATACCCTTAGAATGTGGCACTGCTTCTGGTCCACTATCTTGGAAGAGAAGGAAGTTTTCAGGGACTTCCACTTCATCACTTCATGTTTCCCACTGTAGTAGCTTGAAACCATTGACCAGATAGCAATGTGGTGATTTTTCCAGTTGTCAATTATAACTATTTCCATTATATTTTCAGGAACTGGAGAGATAACCGTAAGACTTCAAACATATTAGGCTTAATAGGATGCAAACTTAAGCCAAAATCCCATTTATCACCTGAATCAAATACAATCCTCTTTTGGCTGGTGAACCATGAGCAAGTATGATATCTTAATCATTTGCTATCATTTCAGAGCCAGTACCTGGTAATTTCCAAAAGGTTTGAGAATTTACTTGTCCACAGTGTGTAGTTACTCTAGTAAATGACTACAATTCCCTTTAGGTAATGCTTGGAAAAAGTATATACTTGTGGCATTGTTGTGTCCTTCCTTGTGTTCTTCCTCAAGGGAATCTAAATTCTCCTTCAACATTTATTCTTTAGGTCTGTGAACTATCTTAGTTCTGGGCACTAGATGAACAACAATGATTTAATATGATTTAATGATTTAATGATTTAAATGATTTAATATGACAACAAATCAAGTCAGGTTTTTGGTCACCAGATTTGGATTTTATTTCTGTTATATAGATCAAGAAAACTTTTAGTAACTGGACTATATATTCATTTATAGAGACACTGAACGATTAACCACCAGTAGATCCCTGTGGACCAAAACTCTCCAATTACCATGTTATCTCTGGTGTTGTTTTCAGTTAAACAAAAAAGAACAACAAAAAAAGAAAAGATTAAGCTCTGCCACCCTGTATCTGTATTTCTGGCGTCCAGTTAAGCCCACTAAAATGAGAGAGCTCACTTCCATTGCATCATCTCTACCATCATGCTTTATTCTACAAAAGACAGCTAACACAGAGGATTTCAAGAATGCTGATGTTCCGCTCACTAATATATTTCTTAATATCCTAATCATTGGAAGGTTCTTTAAATCCTATGAGGATATGTATTTGAAGAGTAGGTATGTATAAAGTGAAAAGTTCACTATAATATTCCTCACAGTCTAATTATTTGAATTTCTTTCTCTATTTATTTATTTATTTATTTATTTATTAATTATTTTTTTAATATATGAAATTTATTGTCAAATTGGTTTCCATACAACACCCAGTGCTCATCCCAAAAGGTGCCCTTCTCAATACCCATCCCCCACCCTCCCCTCCCTCCCACCCCCTATCAACCCTCAGTTTGTTCTCAGTTTTTAAGAGTCTCTTATGCTTTGGCTCTCTCCCACTCTAACCTTTTTTTTTTTTTTTTCCTTCTCCTCCCCCATGGGTTTCTGTTAAGTTTCTCAGGATCCACATAAGAGTGAAACCATATGGTATCTGTCTTTCTCTGTATGGCTTATTTCACTTAGCATCACACTCTCCAGTTCCATCCACGTTGCTACAAAAGGCCATATTTCATTTTTTCTCATTGCCACGTAGTACTCCATTGTGTATATAAACCACAATTTCTTTATCCATTCATCAGTTGATGGACATTTAGGCTCTTTCCATAATTTGGCTATTGTTGAGAGTGCTGCTATAAACATTGGGGTACAAGTGCCCCTATGCATCAGTACTCCTATATCCCTTGGGTAAATTCCTAGCAGTGCTACTGCTGGGTCATAGGGTAGGTCTATTTTTAATTTTCTGAGGAACCTCCACACTGCTTTCCAGAGCGGCTGCACCAATTTGCATTCCCACCAACAGTGCAAGAGGGTTCCCGTTTCTCCACATCCTCTCCAGCATCTATAGTCTCCTGATTTGTTCATTTTGGCCACTCTGACTGGCGTGAGGTGATATCTGAGTGTGGTTTTGATTTGTATTTCCCTGATGAGGAGCGACGTTGAACATCTTTTCATGTGCCTGTTGGCCATCCGGATGTCTTCTTTAGAGAAGTGTCTATTCGCGTTTTCTGCCCATTTCTTCACTGGGTTATTTGTTTTTCGGGTGTGAAGTTTGGTGAGCTCTTTATAGATTTTGGATACTAGCCCTTTGTCTGATAGGTCATTTGCAAATATCTTTTCCCATTCCGTTGGTTGCCTTTTAGTTTTGTTGGTTGTTTCCTTTGCTGTGCAGAAGCTTTTTATCTTCATAAGGTCCCAGTAATTCACTTTTGCTTTTAATTCCCTTGCCTTTGGGGATGTGCCGAGTAAGAGATTGCTACGGCTGAGGTCAGAGAGGTCTTTTCCTGCTTTCTCCTCTAAGGTTTTGATGGTTTCCTGCCTCACATTCAGGTCCTTTATCCATTTTGAGTTTATTTTTGTGAATGGTGTGAGAAAGTGGTCTAGTTTCAACCTTCTGCATGTTGCTGTCCAGTTCTCCCAGCACCATTTGTTAAAGAGACTGTCTTTTTTCCATTGGATGTTCTTTCCTGCTTTGTCAAAGATGAGTTGGCCATACGTTTGTGGGTCTAGTTCTGGGGTTTCTATTCTATTCCATTGGTCTATGTGTCTGTTTTTATGCCAATACCATGCTGTCTTGATGATGACAGCTTTGTAGTAGAGGCTAAAGTCTGGGATTGTGATGCCTCCTGCTTTGGTCTTCTTCTTCAAAATTACTTTGGCTATTCGGGGCCTTTTGTGGTTCCATATGAATTTTAGGATTGCTTGTTCTAGTTTCGAGAAGAATGCTGGTGCAATTTTGATTGGGATTGCATTGAATGTGTAGATAGCTTTGGGTAGTATTGACATTTTGACAATATTTATTCTTCCAATCCATGAGCAGGGAATGTCTTTCCATTTCTTTATATCTTCTTCAATTACCTGCATAAGCTTTCTATAGTTTTCAGCATACAGATCTTTTACATCTTTGGTTAGATTTATTCCTAGGTATTTTATGCTTCTTGGTGCAATTGTGAATGGGATCAGTTTCTTCATTTGTCTTTCTGTTGCTTCATTGTTAGTGTATAAGAATGCAACTGATTTCTGCACATTGATTTTGTATCCTGCAACTTTGCTGAATTCATGTATCAGTTCTAGCAGACTTTTGGTGGAGTCTATCGGATTTTCCATGTATAATATCATGTCATCTGCAAAAAGCGAAAGCTTGACTTCATCTTTGCCAATTTGGATGCCTTTGCTTTCCTTTTGTTGTCTGATTGCTGATGCTAGAACTTCCAGCACTATATTAAACAACAGCGGTGACAGTGGGCATCCCTGTCGTGTTCCTGATCTCAGGGAAAAAGCTCTCAGTTTTTCCCCGTTGAGGATGATGTTAGCTGTGGGCTTTTCATAAATGGCCTTTATGATCTTTAAGTATGTTCCTTCTATCCCGACTTTCTCAAGGGTTTTTATTAAGAAAGGGTGCTGGATTTTGTCAAAGGCCTTTTCTGCATCGATTGACAGGATCATATGGTTCTTCTCTTTTTTTTTGTTAATGTGATGTATCACGTTGATCGATTTGCGAATGTTGAACCAGCCCTGCATCCCAGGAATGAATCCCACTTGATCATGGTGAATAATTCTTTTTATATGCCATTGAATTCGATTTGCTAGTATCTTATTAAGAATTTTTGCATCCATATTCATCAGGGATATTGGCCTGTAGTTCTCTTTTTTTACTGGGTCTCTGTCTGGTTTAGGAATCAAAGTAATACTGGCTTCATAGAATGAGTCTGGAAGTTTTCCTTCCCTTTCTATTTCTTGGAATAGCTTGAGAAGGATAGGTATTATCTCTGCTTTAAATGTCTGGTAGAACTCCCCTGGGAAGCCATCTGGTCCTGGACTCTTATTTGTTGGGAGATTTTTGATAACCGATTCAATTTCTTCGCTGGTTATGGGTCTGTTCAAGCTTTCTATTTCCTCCTGATTGAGTTTTGGAAGAGTGTGGGTGTTTAGAAATTTGTCCATTTCTTCCAGGTTGTCCAATTTGCTGGCATATAATTTTTCATAGTATTCCCTGATAATTGTTTGTATCTCTGAGGGATTGGTTGTAATCATTCCATTTTCATTCATGATTTTATCTATTTGGGTCATCTCCCTTTTCTTTTTGAGAAGCCTGGCTAGAGGTTTGTCAATTTGGTTTATTTTTTCAAAAAACCAACTCTTGGTTTCGTTGATCTGCTCTACAGTTTTTTTAGATTCTATATTGTTTATTTCTGCTCTGATCTTTATTATTTCTCTTCTTCTGCTGGGTTTAGGCTGCCTTTGCTGTTCTGCTTCTATTTCCTTTAGGTGTGCTGTTAGGTTTTGTATTTGGGATTTTTCTTGTTTCTTGAGATAGGCCTGGATTGCAATGTATTTTCCTCTCAGGACTGCCTTCGCTGCGTCCCAAAGCGTTTGGATTGTTGTCTTTTCATTTTCGTTTGTTTCCATATATTTTTTAATTTCTTCTCTAATTGCCTGGTTGACCCACTCATTCGTTAGTAGGGTGTTCTTTAACCTCCATGCTTTTGGAGGTTTTCCAGACTTTTTCCTGTGGTTGATTTCAAGCTTCATAGCATTGTGGTCTGAAAGTATGCATGGTATAATTTCAATTCTTGTAAACTTATGAAGGGCTGTTTTGTGACCCAGTATATGATCTATCTTGGAGAATGTTCCATGTGCACTCGAGAAGAAAGTATATTCTGTTGCTTTGGGGTGCAGAGTTCTAAATATATCTGTCAAGTCCATCTGATCCAATGTATCATTCAGGGCCCTTGTTTCTTTATTGACTGTGTGTCTAGATGATCTATCCATTTCTGTAAGTGGGGTGTTAAAGTCCCCTGCAATGACCACATTCTTATCAATAAGGTTGCTTATGTTTATGAGTAATTGTTTTATATATCTGGGGGCTCGGGTATTTGGCGCATAGACATTTATAATAGTTAGCTCTTCCTGGTGGATAGACCCTGTGATTATTATATAATGCCCTTCTTCATCTCTTGTTACAGCCTTTAATTTAAAGTCTAGTTTGTCTGATATAAGTATGGCTACCCCAGCTTTCTTTTGGCTTCCAGGAGCATGATAAATAGTTCTCCATCCCCTCACTCTCAATCTAAAGGTGTCCTCAGATCTAAAATGAGTCTCTTGTAGACAGCAAATAGATGGGTCTTGTTTTTTTATCCATTCTGATACCCTATGTCTTTTAGTTGGCGCATTTAATCCATTTACATTCAGTGTTATTATAGAAAGATACGGGTTTAGAGTCATTGTGATGTCTGTATGTTTTATGCTTGTAGTGATGTCTCTGGTACTTTGTCTCACAGGATCCCCCTTAGGATCTCTTGTAGGGCTGGTTTCGTGGTGACAAATTCCTTCAGTTTTTGTTTGTTTGGGAAGACCTTTATCTCTCCTTCTATTCTAAATGACAGACTTGCTGGATAAAGGATTCTCGGCTGCATATTTTTTCTGTTTAGCACACTGTACATATCGTGCCAAGCCTTTCTGGCCTGCCAAGTTTCAAAGGAGAGATCAGTCACGAGTCTTATAGGTCTCCCTTTATATGTGAGGGCACGTTTATCCCTTGCTGCTTTCAGAATTCTCTCTGTATCCTTGTATTTTGCCAGTTTCACTATGATATGTCGTGCAGAAGATCGATTCAAGTTACGTCTGAAGGGAGTTCTCTGTGCCTCTTGGATTTCAATGCCTTTTTCCTTCCCCAGTTCAGGGAAGTTCTCAGCTATAATTTGTTCAAGTACCCCTTCAGCACCTTTCCCTCTCTCTTCCTCCTCTGGGATACCAATTATGCGTATATTATTTTTTTTTAGTGTATCACTTAGTTCTCTAATTTTCCCCTCATACTCCTGGATTTTTTTATCTCTCTTTCTTTCAGCTTCCTCTTTCTCCATAACTTTATCTTCTAGTTCACCTATTCTCTCCTCTGCCTCTTCAAGCCGAGCCATCGTGGTTTCCATTTTGTTTTGCATTTCGTTTAAAGCGTTTTTCAACTCCTCGTGACTGTTCCTTAGTCCCTCGATCTTTGTGGCAAGAGATTCTCTGCTGTCCTGTATACTGTTTTCAAGCCCAGCGATTAATTTTATGACTATTATTCTAAATTCACTTTCTGTTATATTATTTAAATCCTTTTTGATCAGTTCATTAGCTGTTGTTATTTCCTGGAGATTCTTCTGAGGGGAATTCTTCCGTTTGGTCATTTTGGAGAGTCCCTGGCGTGGTGAGGACCTGCAGTGCACTTCCCCTGTGCTGTGGTGTATAACTGGAGTTAGTGGGCGGGGCCGCAGTCCGACCCGATGTCTGCCCCCAGCCCACCGCTGGGGCCATAGTCAGACTGGTGTGTGCCTTCTCTTCCCCTCCTCTAGGGGCGGGATTCACTGTGGGGTGGCGTGTCCCGTCTGGGCTACTTGCACACTGCCAGGCTTGTGTTGCTGGGGATCTGGCGTATTAGCTGGGGTGGGTAGGCAAGGTGCACGGGGGCTGGAGGGGCAGGCTTAGCTCGTTTCTCCTTAGGTGATCGACTTCAGGAGGAGCCCTGTGGCAGCGGGAGGGAGTCAGATCCGCTGCCGGAGGTTTGGCTCCACAGAAGCACAGAGTTGGGTGTTTGCGCGGAGCGAGCAAGTTCCCAGGCAGGAACTGGTTCCTTTTGGGATTTTGGCTGGGGGATGGGCGGGGGAGATGGCGCTGGCGCCTTTGTTCCCAGCCAAGCTGAGCTCTGCCGTCCGGGGGCTCAGCAGCTCTCCCTCCCTTTGTCCTCCAGCCTTCCCGCTTTCCGAGCAGAGCTGTTAACTTATGACCTCCCAGACGCTAAGTCGCGCTTGCTGTCGGAACACAGTGTGTCCGGCCTCTCCGCTTTTGCCAGCCCGACTCGGGGGCTCTGCTTGGCCAGCGAGCCGCCCCTCCGCCCCAGCTCCCTCCCGCCAGTCCGTGGAGCGCGCACCGCCTCGCCGCCCTTCCTACCCTCTTCCGTGGGCCTCTGGTCTGCGCTTGACTCCGGAGACTCCCTTCTGCTAATCCTCTGG
This sequence comes from Panthera tigris, assembly GCF_018350195.1. NCBI lineage: Eukaryota > Metazoa > Chordata > Mammalia > Carnivora > Felidae > Panthera > Panthera tigris. The sequence continues at coordinate 38,871,259 of NC_056668.1, read as the reverse complement.
CGGTTTTCTGGGTTCTTTAGGCAGGTGTAGGTGGAATCTAAGTGATCGGCAGGACGCGCTGTGAGCCCCGCGTCCTCCTACGCCGCCATCTTCCGGAGCCTCCTCTCTCCTCTAAGGTTTTGATGGTTTCCTGCCTCACATTCAGGTCCTTTATCCGTTTTGAGTTTATTTTTGTGAATGGTGTGAGAAAGGGGTCTAGTTTCAACCTTCTGCATGTTGCTGTCCAGTTCTCCCAGCACCATTTGTTAAAGAGACTGTCTTTTTTCCATTGGATGTTCTTTCCTGCTTTGTCAAAAATGAGTTGGCCATACGTTTGTGGGTCTAGTTCTGGGGTTTCTATTCTCTTCCATTGGTCTATGTGTCTGTTTTTGTGCCAATACCATGCTGTCTTGATGATTACAGCTTTGTAGTAGAGGCTTGAATTTCTTTCTCTTAATTATTCCAGAAAAGTTGTAGCATCTCAACCTCATTAAATTCAGGGCATGGTTTTGTCCAAGCTTTAGTCAACCAACCAAATAAACTGTTATAACTACTTCCAGGTGCACAAGTTAACCCATTAATCTAGAATCTTTGGTAAACATATTCATCAATAAATTTAACCTGGTTTAGTGTCATTTCATCCTCCTTCATCTAACGTCCTTAGAATATATTCTCATACATATTTCACATATTTCTTCTGATATGAGTTAGTGAAATCTTGACATTATTTTGACGCATAAGGTATTTCCTCCCAGGGCATTTTTTTTTTTTTAATTTTTGTACTCACCTGTCAGGGGGAGGATACTATAATATGTAATGTATCCCTACTAATGGGCCCAGTGGCAACAAGGTGTTTGGGGACTTATTCTTAAGTAAAATTAACATCTCTTTGTGGAAAATTAGTGTAAATAATGTTAGTACAGGATATTTAAGCAGAGAAATATTAGTGGAAGAAAACTGGGTACATTAGCAAGAGAAGCTAAGAGTGACTGAGAAATACAAGTTCCCTAGTTTCCTCTGGGTCCTATTAGACTTCCCCATTCCAGGTTTTAGATCCTCAGTCCTTCACAGTTGCCATAACATTTATGTGAGAGAATTTCAAGGCAGTGAATTTACCTCACGTTGCAATTCTGCAACCCCCAAAATGAAAAGTCATGTTTCATTTTAGCCACATTGGCCCTGTCTGTTTGATGGTAGTCATCCTGAGGATGGCTTGACCTCAGAAATTAAAGATGTAAGCATGCCATTTTATTTCTGTAAGCACCTCAGTGCTCAGAGAATCTGCATCACAGACCTTTTGGTCAGCAGTACTTCCATAATTGAAAAGGGCAACAGCTATTTGATTGGCTGAGGCACTTGCTTCGGTAGGCGTTTCAAGACAAGACATGTGATAATTGGTTTAACTACAATGATAATTCATGCCACAGGCTAAGAGTATTCCATTTCCCATTGCCAAAGACAAACAAACAGGGCACATAATTAAAGACCAAAACTGTGACCAATGCAAGTCCCAAATAATATCTGATGATTTTTTTGTTGCAAAAATTTATCAGTCAAGGTCAAGCCAGGACAGAAACCACATCAGTTATTGGAATAAGAAAAACGAATATAAGGAAGTAGGAAATAACTATGACCTCTAGGACTACAAGAATAAAAGGAAGAGAAACAGGAAGCAGACAGGAAGAAAATGGGAAACAGAAAAGAAAGAGCAAGTCTATACTGTATCCAGCCTTGCTATCTTTTTCCAATGCTTTTTACTGACATAATCTCTTATGAAATGACTGGCAAAAAATAAACTTGGTTCACAGAGTTTAAGCCTGAGTATTACAACAGAGAGAGAAGTGGGTACTTGGATTTGAGAGACAATAAATTGAAAAGTGGCACATTAGAAAAGAAAGAATCAGAACAACAGCCAAAGTAATGTAGAGCATTACAGGGAAGATTTTGAACTCTCTCTACAACTGATAATTTTCCTAGACCAATTGTACATATCTTGCTAATTTAATAGGCATATGAGTCCTTACATATAATTCTAGAAATTAAAATCCACTTACTGTCATTATTTCTAAAAATTATTTTAAAAAATTTTTAAAAATTACATTGGGGCGCCTGGATGGCTCAGCAGGTTGAGCGTCCGACTTCGGCTCAGGTCATGATCTTCAGAGCCTGGAGCCTGCTTCAGATTCTGTGTCTCCCTCTCTCTCAGCCCCTCCTTCACTCACACTCTGTTCTTCTCTCACTATCAAAAATAAATAAACATTTTTTAAAAAGTACATCAACTATTAAAAAATAGATTTTTTTTGTAGTTCTGGAAGTTTGGGTGCAATGAATTCATCCTTGGTCACATTCTATTTTCTAATCGAATGATTAATACAGAGAGTAATTTCACTACTTTTTTTCTATTTTATTTCTAATGTCTGAAATAGAGATTTTGAGACCAAAGGCTCCTGACTAATCCAAAATAATTGCACTGGATTATTTCTTTTGGGAATGTGGATGCCCAATCCACTTAGAATTACATTTTACCTGAGGCAGGTATAACGCTCACTAGAAATTAATTGACTTTAGCTACAAAACTTTTCCTCATGAATTTGGTTTCTGTAAGTGTGTCTGCCAAGGACTGATTATCTGAGGGTTTGTTGTCAACTAAGCTTTCCGAATCACAGGGTAAGACACAAAATCCTTGAAGAAGAAGTGATCAACCTGAGGCAGAATGTTATTCTGAACAACCCATCACTATTCCTGACAAGCAACTATAACTACATTCTATTTGCAACAAAGTATTAATGTGGTGATAAGGCAAAATTTCAGATGCTTTAGTTTTTAGTGCTTAACTATATTTTTTGTTTACTGCAATGGAATTATCATAGACTCTCTATACACCATTATGCATTTAATTTTTTTAAAAGCCAGAATGCATTTAATTGCATGCTGGCATTGCATAATATATTTGATGTTAATATTGCTAAATAAATGTTTCTAGTGAAAATTTAAAATAATTGTATTTTCTCTAGTCAGCATCTATAACACTTTATGTTTATGTCATTCTATTTTATCCCAAAATGCAACTCTTCCATCAAATTATAATAAAAATCATATCTAAGCAATGCATTTGGTTTACTCACCTGTCACATGTTCCTGCTTTATCTAAATGGCACTATGAAATTTTCTATATATTAATGTATCATTAACTCTATTACTGCCTTGGTAAAAGATATGTGAATATAATAATGTAGTTATTTCTCTACAATCCCTTAATTTTAGATTGACCTACTTAAAAGTAGCATTCTATTTAGATGTGAATAGCGTATATGTATATATATATATACACACACATATATATATATGCATGTATACAAGCATATATACACATGCATATATTTTCATGCATAAATATATGCATATATATGTAGTTACAAGCAATAGATCTATAACAAATTGCTAAAATTATAAAATAATAGTCATTGATATCATTCTATTAAGTAGTATATAGAAAGGAAAATTTGTAATACAGGTCTAAGGTCACCCTATGTTTTACGCAGATAGGACTAATTTTGGCTGCTATTAGTTAACTAATATTACTAGCTGTGTTAATTCATGTGATGAAATAAAATTCTATAATCTTAAATTTGTCACTCTAATACATATACTTTTATGGTGATAATCCTATATCTGAGTATTTCATACAGGAAATAATCTCAGAGTCTCCCTGGGGTGAGGACAAGTCTCAAAGTCTCAAAAACTACCCCTACAAAGGAGCTAAGACTTAGTGGATCAAACTATGGAACAATTTATGCCCAGAGCATGATGAAAAATCATAGATAAATTAACTGAGAATTAGTAGAGGCTAACAGTTGGGTAGGATGTAAATAGATGTAGGTAACTTAAGACAGATCAGGGAAGAGAGAGTGAAAGAAAGCCCTACTAAAACCATTGTCACACCATTATAACACCATTGTGAGCATAGCCAAGGTTGTGCCATGTAACTCTTAATGATTGACACCAGATGCTGCACACTAAGGGGGGAAAAATTACTGAGATGGTTCAGCCAGTTCACTAAACAAATAGACAAGCGAACAATAACAACAAGAAATCCTAGAGAGGAAGGCTAGATTAGTATCCAGAATCACCACAATAGATTATTTCAAATATCCTCCTTTCAACAACAAATGAGATATGCAAGAAATAGAAAGGTGTTACCCATGTATTAGGGAATAAAACAGGCAACAGAAATTGCTTTCTGAAAGGGTATGAAACTCAAACTTTACAAAGACTTCAAAGCACTATTATAAATAATTTCAGAAAACTAAAATGAAATATACTTAAAGAGATAAAGAGTTAGATCACAAGCACTCATCAAAACAGAAAATATTAATAAAGAGATAGAAGACATTAAAAAGTCGAATAGAAAGTCTGGAGTTGGAAAATACAATAACCAACATGAAAAATTCGCTAATGAATTTCAATAGTAGATTTGAGCTGGCAGAAGAGAAGAATAAGCTATTCTGATGATAGATTGATGAATAATGTTCAGTATGATTTTCAGTATGAAGATCAGAGAAAAAAATATGAAGAAAAATGAACAGTCTTAAAGGTCTGTGGAATACCATCAAGAGTAGCAACATACACATAATGAGAGTAACAGAGAAAAGGGAGCAGAAAAATGAAATTATGACTGAAAAATAATAGTCTTTTCATCAAATAGTACTTGGACAACTATATTTTCACCATCAAAATAATAAAAAATAAAATAAAATTGTACCCCTTTTTATAACATACAAAAAGCTTTAAATTTGTATTTAAATTCCACTTATTTAACATACAACATAATATTAGTTTCAGGTGTACAATTTAGCAATTCAACACTTACATACAACACCTGGTGCTCATCACAATTGTATTCCTTGATCTTCATCACCTCTTTAACCCCTCCCATCACCCACCTCCCCTCTGGGAACCACCAGTTTCTTCTCTATAGTTAAGAGTTTGTTTCTTGGTTTGCCTCTCTCTTTCTCTTGTCTTTTCTGGTTTGTTTTATTTCTTAAATTCCACATATGAGTGAAATCATATGGTATTTGTCTTCCTCTGACTTATTTCACTTAGCATAATATACTCTAGCTTCTTCTATGTTATTGCAAATAGCAGGATTTCAACCTTTTGATCACTAATATTCCATTGTATTTATATGCCACATCTTCTTTATCCATTCATCAGTACATGGACATTTGGTCTCTTTCCATAATTTGGCCTATGTATATAAGCTGCTATAAATACTGGGGTGCATGTATCCCTTTAAATTAGTATTTTTGTATCCTGTGGGTAAATACCTATTAGTGCAATTGCTGGATCATATAGTTCTATTTTTAACGCTTTAAGGAAACTCTGTACTGTTTTCCAGGGTAGCAGCACCAGTTACAGCATACAAAAATTAATTCCAAGTGGATCATAGACCAAAATATTAGGTCAAATACTATAAAATTTTAAAAGAAAATGTAACAATAAACCTTTTTTGCTTTTGAAAAAAACGTCAAAAGCTTTTGAAAAAGCTTCTTGAGTATAGCACTGAAAGCATAAGTGATAAAAAATAAAATAGATGGAACCTCATCAAAATTAAAAGATCATGTGCTTCAAAGGATATTATCAGGAAAGCAAAATGACAACGGACAGAGAAAATATTTGCAGAGCAAATATCTGATAAAAGACTTGTATCCAAATAGGCAATGTAATTTGAAAATGGGCAAAAGATCTGAATAAACATTTTCCCAAAGATATCCAAATACCCACAAATATATGGCCAACTAATATTTGACAAAGCAGGAAAGAATCCAGTGGAAAAAAGACAGTCTCTTCAGCAAATGGTGTTGGGAAAACTGGACGGTGACATACAGAAGAATGAACCTGGACCACTTTCTTAAACAGAATATAAAAATAAAATCAAAATGGATGAAAGACTTAAATGTAACACAGGAAACCATCAAAATCCTAGAGAGGAAAACAGGCAACAATCTCTTTGACAGTGGCTGCAGAAATTTCTTACTAGACATGTCTCCAGAGGCAAGGGAAACAAAAATAAAAATGAACTACCGGGACCTCATCAGGTTAAAAAGTTTCTGCACAGTGAAGGAAACAATCAACAAAATGAAAAGGCAACTGATGGAATGGAAGAAGATATTTGCAAATGACATATCAGATAAAGGGTTATTATCCAAAATCTATAAAGAACTTATCAAACTCAACTCCCAAAAAACAATCCAGTGAAAAAATGGGCAAAAGACATGAACAGACACAAAGATATCCAGAGAGCTAACAGACACATGAAAAGATGCTCAACATCACTCATCATCAGGAAAATGCAAATCAAAACCATGATGAGATACCACCTCACACTTGTCAGAATGGCTAAAATTAACAACTCAGGAAACACTAGATGTTGGCAAGGATGCGAAAAAAGGGAAACCCTTTTGCACTGCTGGTGGTAACGCAAACTGGTGCAGCCACTATGGAAAACAATATGGAGGTTCCTCAAAAAATTAAAAATAGAAGAACTACTCTGTAACCCAGAAATTACACCTTTAGGCATTTATCCAAAGGACACAAAAATGTTGATTCAAAGGGGCACATGCATCGCAATGTTTATAGCACCATTATCAACAATAGCCAAAGTATGGAAAGAGCCCAAATGTCCATCAATTGATGAATGGATAAAGCACAAGTGGTGTGTGTGTATGTATGTGTATATATATATATACATATATATGTATACACACACATACACACACACACACATATATATATATATACACACACACATGCATACACACCCAATGGGATATTAGCGATCAAAAAGAATGAAAGCTTGCCATTTGCAACAATGTGGATAGAATTATGCTAAGCGAAATAAATCACTTAGAGAAAGATAAATGTCCTATGATTTACTGATATGTGAAATTTAAGAAACAAAACAGATGAACATAGGGGAAGAGAAAGAAAAATAAAAAGAGAGAGAGTAGCAAACCATAAGAGACTTAAATATAGAGAATAAACTGAGGGTTGTTGGAGGAATTTTGGGTGGGGAGTGGGCTAAACGAGTGATGGGCATTAAGGAAGGCACTTGTTGGGATGAGCACTAGGTGTTATATGTAAGTGATGAATCACTAAATTCTACTCTTAAAATCATCATTACACTATATGTTAACCAACTGGGATTTAAATAGAATTTAAAAATTAAAAAAAAAAGATATCCAAGTAGCATATATGACAGGTGCTACATGTGATCAGCCATTAGAAAAATACCACAATAAGAAATAAGATGCTACTTCCTACCCACCTAGCATGGCTATAATCAAAACAACAATTAGTGTCAAGTATTGGCAAGGATATGGAGAAATTTAGATCCTTATCCATCACTGGTTACAATGAGGAATACTCTAGCTACTATGGAAAAAAGTTTGGCTTTTCCTCAAAATGTGAAATTAGTGAGCTACCATATGACTCAGTAATTCCACTACTAGGTATATACCTAAAAGAAATTAAGACATATATCTACAAAATGTGTACACAAATATTCATAACAGCATAGCTCATAATAGCCAGAGAATGGAAATAATCCAAATGTCCATCAACTGACAAATGTATAAACAATATGTAGTATATAATACAATGTAATGTTATTTGGCAAAAAAAAAAAAACAAAAAAAAACAAAACTAATGAAGTATAAGTACCTTCTATTCTACAACATGAATGAATCTTGAAATTATGCTAAGTAAAAGAAGCCAGACATAACAGGCCACATATTGTACAATTCACGTATGTAAAATTTCTAGAATAGACAAATCAGTGGAGACTGAGGGTAGATTAGTGGTTGCCTAGGGCTGGGGAAATTGGAAAACCTGGAGAGAGACTGCTAATGTGTTCAGTTTCTTTTCTTAGTGATGTTTGTCCAACTCTGCATTTCCAAAAAGCCATTAAATTGTGCACGTTAACTAAGTGTCATGTATGGCATATGAATTATATTTCAAACTGTTAAGAAAGTACATCTGAAATCCTGTCATTTGTGACAACATGGATAGACCTTGAGGGCATTATGCTAAGTGAAATAAGTCAGAGAAAGACAAATACTGTATTATCTCACTTATATGTGGAATCTAAAAACAAACAAGTCTCATAGAAAAAGGAATCAGAATGTTTGATTACAGAGGTGGGAAGTGGGGGAAGGGGAAATAGGAGAAATGTGGTCAAAAGGTACAAAATTCCAGTTATAAGAAAAATAAGTACTAGGGGTATAATGTGCAGCATGACTATGATCAACATAAACATTGTTAGGAGAATAATTCCTAAGATTTAACATCACACACATAAAAATGTTTTCTTCTTTTTTCTCTCTTTTTTAGTTTTCTTCTTCTTTTTGTTATATTTATGTAACATGATGAATCCTAACTAAGCTTATAGTGATAATCATTTCTCAATAAAAAAGTCAAACATTATGCTCATACTGTGAACAGTGATGTCTATCAATTATATCTCAAACTGGAGCATGGGAGAGGACATCTACTCTAATTATAGAATGATAAAAATATCACTCCATTTATCTGAATAACACAAATGTAAACATTTTATAGAGTATAAGACTAATAAATTAAAAAAATAATTGGTATTGTAGGAATTTGGTTTTAGGTATTGCGTTTCTAGCATAGCTGAACTATTTTTATGTCTGAAACCAGAAAAAAAGATTCTCTTGTGATCTCTCCTAGTCACTAATTTATGTTCTTGAATGTGTTGATATCATAGTAAAAAGGTTTTGATACATTGATTCAGTAACCTTGAATCTCTAATATTTGAAGTATATGATAATTAAAGTTCAAATTTTTAGTGTTTCAAAACTTTATCAGTATGTCTAAATACTAGAAATGTTAATATTGGAAACAAAGTATTATTTTAAATCTGTGAAAAGTAAAACTATGACTCACATTGAATTTATTTCCAAAATATAATTATATATTAAGACATTTAAAATTATATAATTTTATTCCGTTTTAAGAGGCACACTTAACAATCTTAAACACCTTCTAATAGTCATATTGATATTTTAATCTTTTTGTAACATCTGAAAGGTAAAATAGATGTTGGAACTATAAAATTAAGGAAATTTATTTTGGCATAAAAAAAGAGTACTAATGACTTCTCCATTAAGCTTGGAAATTGTCATATTCAGATCTTTATAAACAGCTAAAATAGGATCACATGGAAAATACCAGCTGATAAGATGATATTTGTGAAGAATTTCTTTATTTCTTATTAAAAAGAAAAATACGTAACAAACTGGTTTATAGGTTATTATAAGGGTTAGTAAGGACAATTATCTTCTTCCTTTGAATACTAAATTTAAAATAAAAGTTCATTTTAAATTCAGTCATTAAAGGATACACAGAATAAAATGATTTTTTTAAGTTAATATTCAGGAATAGAACTCCATAAATCAATTCCCTAAACAGAATTAGCTCTTTTGAATTATTTTAATTATCCTAATGGAAGATTAGAATAGGATTTGAATAAAACCAATATATTATATTTTCTATACCCACCAAAAAATGATCTAGTTACAGTGACAGTTTTTAGGATTCAATGTAAATTTCTATTAAATTTTAAAAAGAGGAGTCTTTTAAATCTGTTTAATTAATCAAATTTTAATGTATAATTAGTTCAATGTTAGAAGTAATGTGTCTTAAAAAATTTTAAAGGAGATGCAGTGTATGAAATTTATATGAGTTGTCCAAAAACTAAACTACTTATAAAATGTCTTACTAAAGTCAAAACTGTTCAGTTTAAAACTGTGAGTAACTAGAAAACAATATCCATCACTTAAAATTAATAGAAATTATAATAAAATTAAATATATACACAACATATGATATTTATGTATTTTTGAAATGTAAAATGTAGATGTTAAAATGAATTGAAATAAAATTTGATAAAATTGTTTAAAAAAGAAAATAGAAATGACCTTTGACTTCAAAATGTTGTACATTAAAGTAATATGTGTTTTATGTTATATATCCACATTCTAAACAATCTTTTTAAAATTAAATATATCTTTCCTCAATGACAAAATAAGTTAGACCATATCATAGTATTGCATATCAGTAAGTTTTAAATAATGTTATCTTTATCTAGATTACAGTATTTATGCAATTGTATTCATATATCATTTTTTACCATAATTATTTTTTAAATGTTTATTTAGTTTGAGAGAAAGAGAGTGAGCAAGCAGGAGAGAGGTGGGGGGAGAGAGAGAATTCCAAGCAGACTTCGTGCTGTGAACACAGAGCCCGATGTGGGGCTTGAGCCCATGAACTGTGAGATCATGACCTGAGCCAAAACCAAGAGTCAGATGCTTACCCCACTGAGCCACCCATGTGCCCCTACCATAATTATTTTATGACATTGATAATATTTATCCTAGTGATAAAAAAACATAGGTCTGAAAATATTAGCACACGGTAGATTACAACAAAACCAGTTTAAATAATGCTGAAGACTTAATATCAGTGAGCATTACATTTTTCATGACTACAATATCTGATACATTATGAAAAAAAAAGACAAAATCAACAGATGAGGAGAAGATAAGCTCGCATTGCCCTCCCCTTTTCTAGATCTTTTCTTTGCTACTACAATATCTATCTATATCATAGGAAAGATATTACTCAGAAAAATATAATTGTGTTATCATTGTTATGGAAATACTATCTTCTTTTATGAAATCAATGTTTTTAAAAAATAAGAGTGGAACTATTCATTAAAATATATATAAAACAGGTACTCTCAAACCTTTGAAATGAAAGGAAATACTATGGAAAATTATATGTTATTTCCTAAAAAAAACACAACAGAAGGTTACTTCCAGTCTTAGCTATGTCAGAATAAATTATACTGTACTAACCTCATTTCAAACAACTATAAAATAATAAAATATACAAAGCACTCCTTTTTATATGTTGTACGACACAGAGTCCAGAACTATGATCCTTGGGGGAAGTGTAACATGTAGAGTGAGTTTCAAAATCACCCTGGCTTTGTTCCAGAGCTTTTTTTTTTTTTTTTAATTAGTAAAACAATTTTTCTTTCTCACTGAGGAGCATTTCATGACATCTGAACACATCTTTGATAATATTCAATGGATGGTTTTACTATGTTTTTTGAATTAGTTTTATTGAGGAATAATTGACAAATTGTATTTAAGTATGCAAAGTTATTTATGATTTGACACACATATACACTGTGAAATGATTACCAAGATCAAGATAATTAATATGTCCATCATTTTATACAATTAACTCTTTTGTGTGTGGGTGTTGTGAGAGATACTTAAGATCTACTCTCAGCAGTTTTCAATTATTAACATACAGAAATACAGTATTATTAACCATAATCATTATGCTGTACATTCGATTCTCAGAACTTAGTCATCTTATAACTGAAAGTTTGTATTCTCTGACCTGAATCTTCCCATTCCCACCCGCAAGCCTCTGGCAACCACCATTCTATTCTGTTTCTATGAAATCAGCTTTATTCCTCCTTCCTCCCTCCCTCCCTCTTTCCTCTTTCTTTCTTTCTTTCTTTCTTTCTTTCTTTCTTTCTTTCTTTCTTTCTTTCTTTCTTCTTCTTCTTCTTCTTCTTTCTTTCTTTCTTTCTTTCTTTCTTTCTTTTTCTTTCTTATTCCATGTATAAATGATACCATACCATATAGTATTTGTCTATCTCTGTCTGACTTTTTTCACTTAGCATCATGTCCTCCAGTTTTCGTCTATATTGTAGTAAATGGCCTGCAGAACTAGGTGGTAGAACCCGGGGAGATCATGGGTGTTTCAATGAGCAAGGTGGGAATAAATAGAAGTAGTGAAAAAAGATAGTAGTTATAAAGAGAAGGAACCCCAAATTCTATCTTTGCCAAATCCTAAACTATCCATGGGAAGGGAGAAAATCTGAATAGCATGGAAAGGAACGGCTTGGGAAAGCTGTGCACTAAACCATAATTCTGGATGTCACACATTACTAGGTGACATAAGAGTTCCAAAAAACAGAGTGGAGAGATTGCACTGAGCACACTGGGCATTCAATTAGGACACCAGAAAGAATGTATCTTAGGAGTAGCACCCTGAAGTCAGACCTATCCTGAGAAAACATTGGGGAAAAAAGTCACAAAAAGATCAAGATGATCCACCTACTTGCTAAGATGAAAGTTGACCTTCTTTACAGAAAAATATCAATATAAACTCTCAACAATATAACATCCATAGTAGCCAACATGCAACTATTAGACATGAGAAGGAGCAAGAGAACATGACCTCAAAAAAAAAAAAAAAGGCAGTAATAGTTCTAGAGATGATAGATACGTGGAAATGAACAAACAAGGAGTTTATACATTTGGGGTCAAAAAAGTAATTGTGTTTTTTTTCCCTTGTTTTTTTTTTTTTCCAAAATAAAAATCTCCTCAGTTATAAGTTCAAAAAACTTTAAGCAAAGTAAACAAAGAAACTACACACAAGAATGTCACAGTTAAATTTTGTAAAATAAGTAAATAAGTGGGGAGGGGGAGAGTGAGAAAATCTTCAAAGAAAATTTATATATATATATATATATAAATATATATATTTACATATATATATATACCTCAGATATATATATATATACCTCAGATATATATATATATATATTTATACATATATATATTTATACATATATACCTCAGATAATAGCTAGAACTTGAAACAAAATACCATATATATGTATATATGTATATATGTATATATACATATATATACATGTGTGTGTATATGTGTGTATATATATATATATATATATATATATATATATATATATTACCTGAAGGGAAATAAATACAACTGACTTCTGATCAGGAAAAAATGCAATTGGGAAGCCAAAGGAACAACGTTTTTAAAATGTTGAATGAAGAACCTGTCCCATTAGAATTCCGTGTCCAATAAAAATACCCTGTAAAATTATGGCAACATAAAAATTATTCATATACCCAAAAGCTAAGGGAATCTGCCACCAGAAGATATGCACTAAGAAATGTTAATTGAAATTCTTTGGGATGAAGAAATGTGAATCTAGATAAAACTTGTGATGGTTAATTTCATTGTCAACTTGACAAGGCTGTGATGCCCTGCTGGTTGACTGAATATTAGTCTGGATGTTGTGAGGGTATTTTGTAGATGCTATTAACATTTATAATCAGTTGACTTTAAGTAAAGCAGATTACCCTCCATTAGGTGGATGAGCCTCGTTCAACCACCTAAAAGCTTTAGGAGCAAAAACTGACTTTTCCCAAAGATGGTTACCTGTCTCAAGACTGATCCATAAGTATCCTTCCTGAGCTTCTACCTTGCTTGCCTGTCCTGCAGATTTCAGACTTTGCCAACCCCACAGTCATGTGAGATAATTCTTTAAAAATCTCTTTATGTATCCTTATACACATATGTATCTCAATAAGATATCTATATCATACTGAATCTGTTTCTCTAGAAAACCTTGACTGATACAAAACTCTTATATATGTGAAAAAAATTCACAAAATGGTAAATATGTGGACAATTGTAAAAAAATCCTTTCTTTATATATTTTATTGTAAGTTTTTAAATATTTATTTACTTTTGAGAGAGAGAGCACATGCTGGGGAGGGACAGAGTGAGGAAGACACAGATTCCAAAGCAGGCTATAGGCTCTGAGCTGTTAGTGCAGAGCCTGACGCAGGGCTTGAACCCATGAACCATGAGATCATGACCTAAATCGAAGTCAGGTGCTCAACTGACGGAGCCACCCAGTTGCCCGTCTTTATATATTTTAAAACATATGTAGTGTGACTAGTTCTATTTTAATTTCAGCCAAGTATGTTCCTAGAAGACTGACCTCACCTCAGATAATAGCTAGAACTTGAAACAAAATACCAGTAAAAAAAATTATAACCTGAAACCTTCAGAAAATAAATAAAAACAGATGGATTATAGAGACAACATACAATCAAGAAGTGGGAGTCATTATAGGATGAGTTCTTGCTTTTACTACATTTAGCTCAAGGGTTAAAATTGATTTTAAAAACGTGCAATGTTTGTGATCTGAAGAACTGGAGGAAAGAGTTCCGGGCAAATAAAGCAAATTTAGAATGTGAGATGATTTTGAGATATCACCTCATACATATTAGGATGACTATTATCAGAAAAAACATGTGTTAGTGAGGGTGTAGAGAAAAAGGAAACCTTATGCACCATTAGTAGAAATGTAAATTGATGCAGTCATTGTGGAAAGCATGAAGATTTCTCAAAAGATTAAAAATGGAGGGGCATTTGCTTGGCTCAGTTGGTTGAGCATCTGACTTCCACTTGGGTCATGAGTCTCGAGGTTCATGATTTTAAGCCCCACATCAGTCTTCCTGCTGTCAGTGCAGGGCCCTGTTTGGATCTTTTGTCCCCCACCCCCCTCTGCCCCTGGCCCACTTGGGCTCTCTCAAAAATAAATAAGGATTAAAAAGTTAAAAATAGAACCACCATATGATCTAGAAATCCCACTTCTGGGAATTTATCCAGAGGAAATATAATCTGGAACTTCAAGAGATATGTACACTCCCATGTTCACTGCTTTGTATACAATAGCCAAGATATGAGAACAACCTGTATCTGTCATTGGATAAAGAAGATGTAGTATATATATGCAATGGAATATTATTCAGCCATGAAAAAGAAAGAAATCCTGTGACAATATAGATGATCCTAGAGAACATATGCTATGTGGAGGAAGCCAGACAAAGAAAGGCAAATACTGTATGATCTTACTTATATGTGCAATCTATAAATATTGACTTATAGAACCAAAGAGTAAAACAGTGGTTGCCAGGGGTTGATTGGGGGTTGAGTGGGGGAAATGGGGAAATATTGGTCAGAGGATATAAACTTTCAGTTATTCAATGAATAAGTTCCAGGGATCTCAAGTACAGCCTGGTGAATACAGTTGATAATATTGTATTGTATACTTGAAATTTGCAAAGAGAATATATATAAATCCTGTGTTCCCAAGGACAACAACAGCAAAATGGTAACTTTGAAATGATATATGTGTTAATTAACTTGATTGTGGTGATCATTTCATAATGTTTATGTGTATTAAATCATCATGTTGTACACCTTAAATATAAAATTTATATTTGTCAATTGTACCTCAATAAAGCTGTTGAGGTGGGGAGAATGCGGGATGATCCAAGTGAAGAGAGTGTCAGAGAAAGGGAATCACAAATTTTTGTGTAAATTCTGTAATTCTCTGTTCAATTACGAAACATGACTATGTGAGACTGAGGCAAAGCAAAGGGGATAACACTGACTGAGATTTAACTATTGGGACTTTATCAAAATCAAAAGCTTCTGCACAGCAAAGGAAACAGTCAACAAAATGAAAAGGCAACCTACCGAATGGAAGAAGATATTTCAAAATGACATATCTGATAAAGTGTTAGTATCCAAAATATGTAAAGAACTTAACTCAACACCCAAAAAACAAGTATTCCAATTAAAAAATGTGCAGGAGACATGAGTAGACATTTTTCCAAAGAAGACATACAGAGGGCCCCCAGACACAGGGAAAGATCCTCAACATCACTGATCATCAGGGACACTATGAATCAAAACTACAGTGAGACATCACCTCACACCTGTCAGAATGGCTAAAATCAACAACAGAAGAAACAACCGGTGTTGGTGAGGATGTGGAGAAAGGGAAACCTTCCTGCAGACTGGTACAGTCACTCTGAGAAACAGTATGGAGTTTCCTCAAAAAGTTAAAAATAGAACTACTCTACAATCCAGCAATGGCACTAAGTATCTACACAAAGGATACAAAAATACTAAATCAAAGGGATACATTCACCCCAACGTTTATAGCAGCATTGTCAACAATAGCCAAATTGGACATCTATGCTCTCAAAAAGACTTGTACGAATGTTCACAGCAGCTTTATTATAGCCCCAAACTGGAAAGATGCAGATGTATGTTAATAGGAAAATGGATAAACGAAATGTGATGTATCCATGAAGGGAGATATACTTAGCAATAAAAAGTAACAAACTACTTATAAATACAATATAGCTGAATTTCATGGGCATTGTGATAAGCAAAAAGAGCAGATATAATACATTCTGTCTGTGTTTCATTTATATGAAGTTCTAGAAAGGCAGTAATACTCTTATGATAAAACTTAAGTGTTTGCTGCTGGGAAAACTTGGGCATGGAAATGTTCTTCATCCTAGTATGGGTGTTGACTTTGTGTGGGTGTGCACATTTGTCAAAAGTCATCAAAGTATAACACTTATGATCTGTGAAATTCTCTGTAGAAAAATCAATAGAAAAAAGTTAAAATGAAAAAAGTAAAGGGAAATAAAATCAAAGGAAAATTTTTAAGAGGTGACAGAAAAACATCAGATATAATAGTCATATTTGGTTCTTGATAAACTTTAATAATTAATGAGGAAGAAACATATTGATATGTTAATCACTTTGTAATTTACCCCTTTTTATTTAAAAAAGATACTAATAGGCTTTATTATGCTTCTTAAAATGACTCTGTTTAAAGCAGAGCCATCTCTTTGATAATTAGGTGTGGCATTGATGATGTAGTTTCTCTGCTGCTTTGAGATGGTTGTACAATCATGTGCGAACCATTTATGATACGTACACAGGCACCAAACACTCCATTACTTTATTAAACAGATATTAAGTTGCCATTAAACGCTTGACAAAAGGCTAAGGATCAGGACACGAAGATCCACAAAGCTTCTGCCCTTTAAGAATCTCCATTAATATTAAATGAAATAAAAAACCCTTCTTATCATTGCACTTGACAGCCAACAATTACTCAATAAATGTTAATTGTATGTAAAACAGTATTTCTACCTTTTTTGGTCATTTTGGGAATTTGATGAAAGCTATAGATATACATTCTGGAAAAAATATATAGGCATATCACGGTTTCCTTACAGGAACTCTCCCTGTAGGGAATTCATGGTCTCTTGAAATTGTTTTATGAAACCTAACATCAGACCTTAGAAATTCTTATCATATGAAAGACATTGGAACAAATAATGTATGTGTGTCAACATTCTAAACAAAAGAAAGTTTTGGGCCCTTTTAAGGGAGCAGCCGATTAAGAGCAGTACATTCAGAAGGAGAAAAGTCACTGCACAGTGGGTTGGATGGCCAAAATCTATCTGCTTCAACTTGCTTATTGCCACATCTGAATTGATCGGTATGGAAAATCCTTGTTTTGACTTAAAACATACAAGTTTTATTTCTTTGTGTTAACTCAACAGTTGCAATATACTTGAGAAGTGGCATAATGTTGAATTCTGAGGTCAGACTTTTTTGGTTTTAAAGCCCAGCTTTTAATAATTATTCATTCTAAGTTATGGGTTTTTTTTTCTCCGTAAAATTAAACTCATACCATCAACCTTATGGTGATTCTTGAGGTTTAAATTAGTTAATATTTGTAAAGAACTAAATGTGACATGTGGAAATACTAAAGGGCATATGAATAGATGTCAAATAGTATCTCACTGACTTTGTCATGAGGTAAGGAAATCCTGAGATGTGAAGACATCAAATTAGAGAGAGCAAAGCGAGTTGGTAAAATTACTGAGAAAGGCATAAGACTGACAAGTTATGCCCACATACTATTTTTACAGCTACAAAAACTGTTTTAGCATGCTATTGAAAGTAAAAGGAGGATTCTGAAAAATCTCTTTGTACTTAAATCTCTATACGTGTACTTCCACAATGATCTGAACTACTAAAATGCATATTTTTTAAGCAGCTTGCTAGGGGCACCTGGATGGCACAGTCGGTTGAGCATCTGACTTCAGCTCAGGTCATGATCTCTTGGTCTGTGAGTTAGAGCCCCTTGTCGGGCTCTGTGCTGACAGCTCAGAGCCTGGAGCCTGCTTCGGATTCCGTGTCTCTCTCTCTCTCCCTGTTCCTCCCTTGCTCATGCTCTGTCTCTCTCTCTCTCTCTCAAAAATAAATAAAGATTAAGAAAATAAAAGGTAAAGCAGCTTGCTAGATGCTTTCTGTAGATGTCTCAATTATGAAAGATACACAGGGTAAGGAGAATTTTTATGTGCCCATTGTTAGGCTATAGTAGGTCTATAAGGAGACAACAGAATGAAGGCTGAAAAATGAACAGAATAGAAAAGAAAAACAAAAAAAAAAGGAAAAACCAAAGAAAAAGAGCTTGGAAAGCATTCTCTGTTGCTCATACACAAAACTAAGTGAAGGCAGAGTTAGGCCTGGATATGGGGGAATCTGAGGGCAAAAATGTGCCATTCACAAAACCTGGAATTTTTCAACCATTTCCACTTTGATTAAATATCTGGGCATATAGTCATTTTCGGTATCCTAGTAATTTCCTTTATCTCTTTCTTTCATTCAGTAAATATTTACTGAGTACTTAATATCTGCTAGTTGCTGGAGAAGAAATAAATAGATAAAGATGCCTTGCACTCTGTCTCTGACGCTGATGTGCCTAGGCAAAGGCAGAGAGGCTTACATAAATATATAAGCTGCAAAGATATAAGTGCCATAGCAAAAATATAAACAAATTGCCAAGGAAGCAGGAAAGAAGGAATGAGTAAGTGAGGAAAGCAGAATCGAAAGTGGGTTTCTGCCATTTATCCTTCTTTAGTTACACATTTTTTTAGCTATGAGTCTACACTTTTCATTTTTATTTCAGTGTTTTCTCTCCTTTAACAGGCATATTTCTTGTATTTTTAAAAATCATCTTCAGGACCCTCTTCCAGAACCTTTCTTCATTATCCTCTATTTAAAATCACTTATTGTTAAATTTTGCTTTCATTTTTAAATTATA
Organism: Panthera tigris; assembly: GCF_018350195.1. Taxonomy (NCBI): domain Eukaryota; kingdom Metazoa; phylum Chordata; class Mammalia; order Carnivora; family Felidae; genus Panthera; species Panthera tigris. Next base: position 38,852,358 of record NC_056668.1, on the reverse strand, counting down.
ATATGTGAATAACAGCAAAGGATTTCTTTTCTGATTTCTACATGAAATTATTTTTAGCATTGGAAAAGAATTGATTTGAATGACATAAAAGAAGCCCCTGATCTACCTCCAATTAAAACATGGAATAGAAATATTACAAATCTTAAAGTCACCTGAAGTAATTCATAATTGTTTATGTACGATGGGGCTCTAAATAGACCAGGTGTCTCAAATGGGCTTTTTAAAAATTAGCACATTTGAATCCATCTCCCTATGTATGACAAAAAATCACCGCTTCAGTCTTCATTATTGAGACAGCATTGGATACAAGAAAAGACAAATTCAGATACTTATTAGTCCATAACAAAAGAAAAGATAATAATCTTTTACATCTGAATTCTCCTGAAGCTGTAAATTATTCTATGCACAAATGCATAAACATATGAAAAAATCAAAAGACTAAATAAAATAGAACACAATCATCTTGTCTCTGCTCAGGCATATTCTCTATGTGAATCATCCTTTTGATAGAAATGACTACTTTTCTACAACATAGACTACCTGTCCATGTTAGCTCTTTCTTACTTTGCCCATTTCAAAATATGGATAAGAATTCTTAACTACTTCACACATATCATGAGGATTAATGATTCTAAGAAGCTTTCAAGATGGAATTTCTTTCAAGTATAAAGCATCATTAATAATAAAGGAAAAGGAAATTAAACCTTTGCATAAATATCTTTGCACATGATGACAAATTGATGTCCTGATGAACATAATTGGCATTTCATATTCCTGGCTGTAAGGCAGATTTTGTAATGCACCATTATAATTCTACCCAGGTACACAAATGACACTCATAATGAAACTTACGCATATGTGCATAAAATGCATACACACAAACACACACACTCACATATCAAATCTCACATGCTTTCCAAAAACTTACCAAAGAAATAACTTAATTTCATGGGTGGGTTTAATCAACTAAATATGCTTTCATCTTCAAAATCCGAAAGCAAGTTAAGTTGACCACAAATAATATACATGCATTTTTTTTGCTATATCTAATATTTTAATATCTCTCAGGTATCTTTGAGAGTTTACCTGCAATAAATAGCTATTTTGTCAAACCACACAATGTCATAATCTGACTTTATAGGATATTAATTAAAATATGAATAAAATCAATATTCTCAGAAAATATGCAATAATAGTTTTGCTAGTAAGAGAAATAGTGATAATTTTCAAGTCAGGTCCAATTCCGTGGTCACTAAGTAGATAGTTTTAAATCTTTGCCATCATTTAAGAGACAATCTAATATGCAAAGACACACACAGACATTTGTAGGAGAATCACAATTAATTTTGATATGTTTAAATAAGAGAGTACTTCAATCAAAACATATATTGCAAAACAATTCTCTGTGACGCTTTTGATTCAGAAGTTTAGAGATGATAACACTGATGAGAATGTGGACAGTAAACTATCAAAACTGGAAGCACATGACTTTAATTTAGAAAAGAAATTAGGTTCCCCTGAGAAATAAATTAGGAAAGGAAGTAGAGACAAAGTGTGGTAGAAGACAAAGAAAATTCAAGCAACTCTTTCGAAACTGGAAAGCTGGGTTTGCATTTCTGCTTCATGAACTGGATGATTTAAAGACCAGCTCCTCAGGCTTTAAATGGGGAGAGCTGGTAAAATAGTTACTGGGAAATCTGCTTTGAGATTTAAAATATCCGTGCTGAGCATGACACACTACTCTTGCCTTTCTGCAGTTCTAGAACTCTAAAATATTTACTTGTCCTAAAAATAGAGAATATTTTAATCAAAAAGTGTTTAAAGGTATAGAGTTATTCCAGTGCTGAAAGTAAAAACAACATAACATTGGTAACTTACATTTGTAATCATCTAAAATACTCATTGAGTTACTGCTGGTTGCCAAGTCTCTTTCTAAGAGGGTAACTTTTGTGGAGATAACTTTCCTGAGTGTGACTTTCTAGAAGATAGACAATAGAGAAAAAAAAAAAAATACAAGAAGACTACATAGAATATTAAAGGTGCTGAGTATTATGGAGAGAATAAATATAAAGCAGGGAAGATGGCCAGAAGGTGCCTAGCTTAGGGGTGAAGGTTGAAATATGAAAAGGTGGTCAGGAAAGGACTCACTGAGGGAGTAATGGGAATGAAAGAGGCTTGAAGGAGCAGAGAGAACTAGCCCCTGAGGCTAATTCTGGTTCTGGCTGGAGCTTACTAGTACAAATACCCAGAGGCTATAGTGTTTTGGCTACTCTAGGGATGACAGTGAGTGGTTGGAGGGCAGGAAGAGAGAGAGAGAGAGAGAGAGAGAGAGAGAGAGAGAGAGAGAGAGAGAGAGAGAATGCAATAGGAGATGGAGACAGAACAAGATTCAGATCAGGTAGATTTGTAGGCCATTGGAAACCTTTGCTTTACTCTGAATGAAATAGAAAGGCATTGGATGCTTTCAAGCACGAGGTGACATAGTTGGACTAGAAAGGATCACATAAGAATATGGCATTTATATATTATACATATTATCTACACATATACATAGTGTTTAGATAACTAAAATATTGCTTATTTCCTTGCTAATTTTAAAAGGTGTGAAATCATTTCCATTGATCTTTATGTAAAAGGGTCGTATTATGTACAGTAGGCATGTTATCTTCTTTTTTTAGCTTTAGAAATTGAGAACATGCATGTGCACACAAGTTGGGGAGGGGCAGAGAGAGAAAGTGACAGAGAGACAGAGAGAGAGAGGGAGGGAGAATTGTAAGCAGGGTCCACACTCCCCATGGATCTGGATGAGAGGCTTGATCTCAAAACACTGAGATCATGACCTGGGCCAAAATCAAGAGTCAGTCGCTCAGCCACCTGCGCCACTCAGGTGTCCCAAGTAGCTTATCCTCTGAATTTGATGTTTTCTTTAAAACAATTCCAGTGGAATACACTATAACACTATAGTGTATAGTTACGGTAGAAACTACTTGTTTTTTCCTTAAATCCATTTTGTCTTTCATCCATAGTAGTAAAATGGTTAGCTGGGTGTATTGCCATGTAGAATCTGATTATATTACACAGCCTTCCTTGCAGATAGTTGTGACTAATTTCTGGCCAATGTTATGTATGTAGTAGTGTCTATCCTAAAGAAAGAGTTTGCATACACAGTGCCTTGTCCCTTATTCATCCCCTGACCTTCCATTCTGTCAAGGGACAGCAACATTTCATAGTTCATATGTTGCCCTCCAAGCTTATTTCTGCCCTCTAGCTTTCTCTTTCTGGACAGTTAAAAGTGCAATGATAATATTGTGGTTAAGACTGTGGGCTCTAATGCAAGAATAATCAGATTCAAATCCCAGATTTGCCATTGGCTTAGCTGTGTGAGCTTCAGTGAGCTTTTTAACTTATTGGTGCTTAAATTTTATCATCTGTAATGGGGTTATTCTGAGAATTAAATTCATACAAATGAATTCATATAAATCTATATAAATGAATTCTGGAGAGTGTCATTAGTCTTATTCTTATTCCTTTTAGCAGCAAGTAAACAGATATATCCCAACATTATAAATCAGGCCCAAAATATAAACACTTTGAAAATTGCATTCAACTAGATAGGTAACACTATCTGAAATGGGCATAAATGAGATTATAATTTTGTAAATGTTTTAAGAGTTAGTAATGATTGGGTGGAGAAAAAAGAGATGTAGTGTCTTAGTGAAAGATTGTGCTGAAATTGTGCATATTATAGAAGGAGTAAAAACCTAGAAGAGATATGGGACAGAGCTAAAAATTAAAAATAAGGGCACATCTTCATGACAAAAAAAAATCAAGAAGAAACATTTGGGCCTGCAAAATAGGGCATGGACTTTCAAATTATGGAATTATAAATTAGAGAATTTTAAATTTTAGATTAAAGAGATACTAAAGGACCAAAAGTAAAAAGGTATAAACCAAGTAGTTTGTCCTTGGGCCAACTACCCCATCTCAGTTACCTATAAAGGAGGATACAGTCTACTGCTAAAAATATATTTATGATGATTTAATTAGGTAAAACATAGCAAATGATCATCAAATTTCTCCTCTCTTAAATTTCACCTCTCTTAAAGAAAGGAATTTCAGAATTGTTTGGTTAACACTAGAAATTAATGGAAGAAATTTAAAAATTTTATCTTGGAAAAACCGCTTGATTTTTTGAAAAATAGATACATTCTGTTTATCTTCTAACTTTAATAGTTAATTTTTACTAAACTACACAACTACATGAATATTAAGAAAAAATAAAGAATAACCATAAACAAGAAACTTACAGTAATGCACACCATATTATAAATGCAGCTATTACAACACTAAATGTAAACCTGCTAATGTCCCTTAGCACAGGTAGCAATAAGAATAAATTGAACACTATGTAAACTATCATTTGAGAATTGAACTTGAAAATCAACATATTGCGGATCCTAACTGACAGAGCCAAAAATCACCTTCAAGAGATGGAAATGAATAAGAAGAAATGCCAATTCCAAGGAACCAACACTGACCAGGCCCTTCAAAGTACCATCTGGGAAAACGGTGTTCTTTGAGAGAAATCAGTTATCTAATTTCATGACAATCTGTCAGCATCTATGTGGTCATCAGAGTTGGGACCAGGAAATCTTTGAATTATTAGGATAGGCCTTTTTGCTCTGATTTGAAGCTCAGCCAGTAACCTTCTGTCAATTTTCTTTCCATGAAGTTTGCCTACAGGGAGAGAATGTGCTGATATGCAAGCTGCAAATATTTCTTTCACTTAGCACTTATATTTATCATTTAAATTAATAAATTAGCACTCTGCTTTTTTATGATCAGTTTCCTGTCATCTTTGCTATGTTGGCATCTGTCATTCTAACAAACTGTGTGACAAAGACAAGGTCAAGTATAATATCTAGAAGATCAAGAACTGAACCCTTCATCATGCCAGCCTATTTTCCCCAGGATTCTCCCTCAACTACTCACTTTTTATTTTAAAAACAAGCCCAATATGTAAAACATAATGCTCAATTATTGTATTTTGCAATGTTAATCATACATTGCAGACCATACCTTTGAAACCAAAAGGCCAACTACTCATTTCAAATTGACTTTGGCAGCAAATACAAGAAATAAAAAAGGATTATTAATTTGGTGAAGTGAGTAAACTATGTCAAACTATGATAGTAACATATACATTAAATCAAAAAATAGATTTGATAAGGTTTATATTTAGAAAGTTAACTCATGTGATATACTGAAGAAGAGGAAGATCACTGAAAAGAGGGCAATTAAGAGATGATAGAGTAATAAGGACCCATCAGCAGCAGGGATGGAGAAAAGATTTTTGCTTAGAAAACCCTTAATATGTGTTTTAAATTGCAACTATAAAAGCTGACTGCTAGATGAAGCAGGAAAGGGGTTTATTAAAAGGATCCTGGGTAGCTCAAGAACTGAGAAAGCTAGATAACATATTCCTAGGTGAGTTTTCAGTAACAATGCTATAAACCTGACTACCAACTTTACCAAATGAGAAAACATTGCTTTTCCACTCAAGCCACTGATAGTGATGATATATATACAGCAAGTTTTATTGCCAGCAACTGGAGATTAATGTCATTGCTACTTCTTTTCCACGATCTTGACCTTAAAATTATTGCTAGGCACCTCCCCTAACCAATACAACTAATTCTGTATGGAACCTCATTCCTCAGTTTGCTTATTTTTAAATCAGACTTTCAAACAAGTCTACTTAATTGTAGACTTAATCAGACTAGGTCCTAGATGCAAAACTTGGGGAAGCTAGGTTTTTTTGCTTCTACTTTGGTAGAGTCAAAGAAGAAAATCTCCCCAATGATAGTGCATGTGATAAAAAATGTTGGGTGTTCCAGAAAACAATGGCAAATTCTATTACAGGGAGACATTTTAGAATTCAAAATTTTATGATGATTTGAAGGGGTTTGTAAGATGTAGTGAAAGTGAAGAATGAGGGAGAAGGAGCTAGAGTAGCAAGATTGGCCCCACCAAGAGCCTTCCCTGGGAACTATACTCAGCATCTCAGCTGCCATGGCTTGGAACTGTGTATGTGAACATCTGCACTTCATCGTAATTTATTTTGTGCATCTGTTAATGAGATGTATCCTAAGGTATTAGAAAAGCCTAAGAGAGGTTATTTTTGGGATCTGGGAATGTTCAAAAGTTTTTTTCTTATAAATTAATGGTAATGGCTTCTTTGCTTTATGCCACTTCAGCTTTTCATAAAAGGTTCCATAGGAATTCTATACTTTTGGATACTGGGAGAAACCTGTAATATACTCCGTAATTGCTTATTATTTCATAAAGCCTGTATTTTTATTACTAATTTCTATTAGTTGCAAAACACAATAGATTATTAGTTGCAAAAACACAACAAAAGCACCTCCTTAACTTTATGAATTTATTAGGGCTCTCTTTTCCAATCTCAGAAATTATATTTTTTAAAAAATATTTTCTTAATTTGTAGAGGAACTCAGTTTAAGTATTTGGAAACCACACTGGGGAATTTCTTCAGACTTGCTGCTCTATTTCCCACTTTGGTGCTGAAGTGATATAATAATCTCTCTCCTTCACAGGGGCGCCTGGGTGGCTCAGTCGGTTGAGCATCTGACTTTAGCTCAGGTCATGATCTCTCTGTGAGTTCAAGCCCCTCGTTGGGCTCTGTGCTGACAGCCCAGTGCCCACTTCAGATTCTGTGTCTCCCTCTCTCTCTGCCCCTTCCCCTGCTCATGCTCTGTCCTTCTGTCAAAAATAAATAAAAACATTAAAAAAATTTTTGTAAATAATCTCTCTCCTTCACAGTCCCAACCCTCTCCCGTATGGGTAAATCCTTAACACATGATAATGTGTTAGTCTTTGCAGGCATCTAGCTGTCTTCATAGCATGTTAAATTCTTCACAAAGTGTTGTCTCTAGTACCTGCCAGAACTTTCCCATAATTCTCAGAAATACTTGTACAAATCAATCCAGATCTGAACTTCAGATTGCAAATGAGTAAATTTTTAAAAATAATACTCTACCAAGTGAATTATTTATAACATAAAACAATTCAAGTGTAAGAACAGGTCCCTGAAAAACTTGAAAATCTGATGGTTAAGAATCACTTCTTGTGAAGTGATTTACAGGTTTTACAGGTTAAAAATGAGCCACCAATAGTGCTGGGACAAAGATGCCCTAAGACAATGGTGATGGTGATTGGGAGTTAGAGTCTGAAAAGAGAAGTATTTTTCAGGCCAAGATGAAAGAAGGAAGTCACATGACTGGTAGTTGAAATCTTATAAAAGATATCCTGAAAAATTATTTTCTCCTAGAAGTGAAACCTTTTTTTAACATTAAAAATTCCACACACGTAGTATTTAAAATCAGTACTGTAAGGATAACCCCAGTGTTATCTTCAGAGAGTAGGTTGATAAATTTAACTGCTGAGATCACTATGCAATTCTCAGAATAGTGCTTTTTCTGCCCCATAGATGGGTAACCTTTAAAACAGCTGGCTTCAAAAACTTTGCCTTGAGTTAACTTGCAAATGTGAGTGACAGCTTCAAGGTACAACTTACAAATTAATACAATTAATTCATCACTAAAACAATAGAGGTGTCCATTAAACATCAATTAACTGCTTTTATTTTAAGGAATGTTCTACTCCTCCCTCAAAATATCAGTTTTAATGGATGTATTTAAGTCACCTTAAATCCACAATTTAAAGTAATCTTTAACTCAAAGAATAATGTATATGAGTTCTCTGACAGAAGACAGAAAAGTAAATTGATTTATCAAATAAAGTGCTACAATTTCTGCCTAAGTTTTGCTCCAGGAAGCAAACTAATTCTTCCATTTTAGCTATTGTTATCTGGGTATTAGGAGGATGACAATCAGATTGAATCAGTCTAAGAAGTGAATGAGTGAGATCTCTACCCACCGGCCCCCAGGGTTTTTGCATTTTCAATGAACAAATTTTTTCGGGAGTATGACACAGCAAAATGAAAAAAAAAAAAAGTCAAATTATAACAAGGAGATATTTTTGAACTAGGATACATTTTTAGACTGTTAAATCTTACTTAGCCATCTCAATGTCTATCCTAGTCTGCTTGAGCTGCTCTAACAGAATACCACAGACTGGACGGCTCATAAAACAGATTTTTTTTTTTCTCACAGTTCTGGAGTCTGGGAAGTCCAAGATTAAAATATTGGCAGAATTGGTATCTGGTAAAAGCCAGCTTCCTGGTTTGTCGAAGAGAGTCTTCTAGCTATGAGCTCATAGGGCCGAAGGGCAAGGAAGCCCGCTGAGGCCCCTATTATAAGGACACTAATCTCATTCATGAAGCCTCAGCCCTCATGATCTGATCACCTCTGAAACCCCATCTCCTGATAACATTGTACTGGGGAGGTGGTGGCAACAAATAACTTTGGGGTATACATAAATATCCATTCTATAGAAGACTATTTTTTCAGATTACTTCCACCCTGGATAGGGCATCTTTGTTTACATGTTCTTTATATATGTGTAGTTTGCTCATGGGAAAACTTGATTTGAGCAAAATCTTCTAAAGCCACAGAGAATTTGGGAGAATGAGGGATGTCCATCTACCATAAGCAAGTCATAGATTATTATTTGGGTTAATTTCCCCTTTTTAATTTAAAATGAAAGAAACAAATTAATTTTATTAAAGGTTTGCATTTTAAACTGTTCATGTGAAAATAAATAGTTCCTATCTTATTTAACTTGACACTTACTCTGATGACTAGGTAAATGGAAATATTTCTTCTCTTTGTCCCATACTCTTTCATTTCATTATGTGATACTGATGACAAGCTTTTCACCTAGATTGCAGTGAGCAGGCTTGAGTATCGCCTGCCAGAAGTGATTAATACCAATCAAACCGAGTTTGTTCAGTTGGAAAGACTGGCAGAAAACATTTATCATCTTCTCAAGGAATTAGAGTTCCAGATTGGCTCTGCGCTTGAGATAAAGAGGATACAAATGCGTTTGCTCCAATGTTCACCTTGTTATCACATTTATTGAGCTTGTTTCCCAAGCAATGAAAGTAACTGTGCCCACACTTTCCAATGGCCTTCATGCTTAAATTGCAAACACTGACAATCTTTCAATAATAATTCTAATGTCCAAATCTTAAAATCAGGGAGAAACTGCTCACACCCACTAAGACAAAGTGTTAACCTCAAACTCTTTCTTAGATCTCTTTTTAGGTAATGGAATATAAATGAGATGCTATAAACCTCACATGTTGAGGCATTCATTTATGCTTCCCTAGTGTTACATTTTATCATAAAACAAGTGCACTTTACTATGTTCCCCCTCCCAAAGAAAGATGTTAGGAGAACTCCTGTTAATACTACCATTGCCTTCTGTTTCAAGAGGGTGAAAAGGGGTGGCTGAAATAGACCCAGAGAGGACAAAATGAAAGCAATGAGAATAGGCAGGTAACATCTGAAACTCACTTAGGGCTGCCTCCTATCTCTTCCATGCCCCCCCCCCCCCGCGCCGAGAAGTTCCAAGACATGTGCTCTCAGCCCTAGCTCCAAGTTCCTAAAAGTTCACACCCCTCTTCCCTTGTTGTGCACCTTCTAACTCCAACCCTGGTTATGTATATGCAGCCCTCCCAGGATAATGTAGTTTATCTCCTCATCTAATTGCTTTCCAGTCTCATGTTTGGATGTAAGCTCTGCCAGGCTTTCCTCAAATTGTTTCTCTTTCATTTTTAAGAATCTACATTGCAGTTAAAAATAAACATTAAAATAAGCATTTCTGCTATAATAGTTTTCCTCAAGGCTATGTGGTAGATTCCCAGGGAAGCCTGGGCTGGTGGCTGATCAGGGAAAGATCATAGCCAAGAAAAGAAAAGCAAACGTAGAAATCACACAACCATCATCCTGTGGTTTGTTCTTTCCTTCACATAGTAAACATTTATTCAGCATTTGCCTTTTATGAAAAGGCAAGGGGCTCTCAAGGGGCTCATTGACTCATGGGCTGGACAGAACAAAACAAAAAAAAAATCAATCCTTACAATAACTTACATTAAAATAAGTGTATGTACACAGTGTATATCTAAGAGGTCCAAGGAGAATATTTGGAAGGACACTTGATCTGACTTTTAGAGATGAATAAGAGTTCAGGGAACTCCATCTAGACCAATGGAACAATGGGAGCAAATACAGAGACACAAACAGGTCGAGTAAAGCTGGGGAATGAAAGAAAAGTCGTTCAGTTTGCCCCCTGATGACAGATGGCAAGAGGGAAACAGGAAGCAGAATTCATATCAGAAAAGGTCTTATTTATCATGATAAGCACTCTGAACATTAAGCAAAGCAAGGGAAGACATTATCAAACCTCAGAAAGATTTTAAACAGGAAGTAATACAATTAGACTGACAAATAACAAGGTTAATCACTGTAAGTGCGAAGGATGGTTTGGAGGGAAAAGAAACAGAAGACGGGGTACTGCATTTATCTAAGAGAAATTATGAGAGCCCTAAGGCAATGGAAGCAGACATTTTCAACTCGGGTTTTCAATATAGAATCCCTCTCAAGCAATTTTTATACATAGTGCTGTTTCTTTCCAATTAGTTACTGCACAGATTCTGTGGCGTAGTCAGCATCAAATGATGTACTCTTGACATTCCTACTCTAAGACACATGGTGGTTGCAAGTTTGGGGAAATATCCTCTTTCCTGTGGTAGAGGGGGATAGTCATGTACTGACAGGTTCCACGAGAGCCAGCCTGGCAATTAGTTAAAAAAGTCAAGCCAAATATTGTTTGATCCTTTGATGACATTAAAATATGAAAATGCCTAACATTTAGTTTTACCTAAAAATTCTGTTTTTGACTTGGTAAGTATAGCTTTAAAAAAACACAGACTAAAACATGCTATATAACATAATTCTTCAACCCAGACACATAAAACAGTCTTAAAACACAGTTTGTGCCTTTTCAGTGAGCTTGGATTCCTGCTTGTGACAGAAGCCATAAACAGTTTCTTACTAATAAGATTTTAGAAAAGGTCACAAGTAGGAAACCGTGTAGGTGGGAGGTCACAGTTAGCACTTCAAGTACTTACTAAAAAGCATGTGTTGCCTGAAACTGTTTACTCAAGTCAGAACCTTTATTAACTGCATTCTTTTCTTCTGGAAGATAGGATTCAACTATAAATTATTTGGATAGGCTACAATCTCCACATTAATTTACCAAGGCTTTTATCCTCCTACACTGAAGTGTATTTCTTAATACAACTCAAAAGGCATCAAGTACCTCATCTAACCTATTCACCAGCTCTAAATGGGATTTGACATTACGAGGTCAGCATTGCTTTTCCTCATAGATGACTAACAAATTTGTGGAGACATAAGTTCACTGTTCTCACATGGATCACTGCTCAACAGACCAGTGGTTTTTGATCATAACATTTAGGTTTCAGTTATTAAATGAAAGCGGAAACTCAGGCTGTGACAAATTGCTTGGCACCTAAACAATGATCCAGAGAGATGCCCAGAGGGAAAGCCAACATGTTGTTAGGTTTCAAGATGGAAATTTGGCCAAAAGTAATGAAATTACATTATTTTATGAAATTCAACCATTAGAATAAATTCAAGTATGATGTACAATCTTAACATTCCATTAATTTACATGAAATTATTTTTTGAAATTATAATGAATTTCAAGTTTTGTGAAAATTTCCACAAAGCTAATAATAATAGTATGGAAGTAAACATTTATAAAATTATAGCTTATTTTGTCATGTACAAAATTCCAAACCTGAGATTGGAAACTGATTGCCCTCTTACTAGAAAAACCAAGCAAGTGAAGAGAAAAATCCATGTGAATCTCCAGTGAAAAGGGGACTCATAGTTCATTGTCTATGTCTACATGAAGTTACAAATTCAAAGGAAGAAACTACTCATATATTCCAGTGTGTCCAGAGGCAGGCAAGCTTTGACTTGGGACAAATGTTTTAGGAATGGCTTGTTGATAGGAAAAATTAGTAGTGGCATGTTGGCTCACAAGCCACAATTTCAACTTTTGCTTCCTAATTCAGAGCAACTTGCAAGTGACTGGTCTGGACAAATGCCTTTTCTTATTTATGCATCCATCATGGTAATTGCACTCTCTTTCTTTACTTAGACAACAAGTTTTCCATGTTTAAAAATAGTAACTTCACCTCTCCTTCACCCCTCACTTCTACTTCATTTCTCTGCCTTTTTCTCCATAGTTGGAAAATGTGTTTTCAATATCTTTGGTTATAAACCTGAAAGCATTCTGCCATTGAAAGCATAGATACTCGTAGAATCAATGTTATAATGCTTGTTGAGTTGAGGTGAAAAAGCACTAAAGAAATCCCTTTTCCAATGCATAATTCATGTATCAATTCAATAAAAATGTATTAAGAACACAGTACATGCCAGGTACTAGAGGTAAGAGAAGCAAGAAACTAAACAAAACTTCTTTAAATGTCCTTTCTAGTAGAGGACAAAGACAAAAAAAATAATTACAATACAGCTAGCGGGTATTGTAGGTTATTTACCCAGATTCATTCTTTCCTTCTAAATTAAGCTTAAGTTTTCTTGAATTATCCATAAATCCTCCAGAAGGCTAGGGATCTGAAGTACGTCTTTAATAGTCTAGGCCAGTGTTCTTCAACTGGGAGTGGTTTTGCCAATCAGGAGATATTAGGCAATGCTGGAAGACATTGTTCATTGTTACAACTTGGGGGATGCAGGTAGTGCATAGAATCCAAGAATGTTGGTGATACTCTACAATGCACAGAATAAAGCATTATCTGGTCCAAAATGTCAATGCTGTCACCATTGAAAATCTCTGGTCTAAACTCAGGGTAGTAACCCTATGCCTACCTGATTTAGTAATTCAGGAATGAGATTATAATTTTATTCTAGCAACTGCCATTTGTCCAGTTGGTGTAATCAGAATAATGGGGGAAAGGCTTTCTCTTTCATCTTTCAGACTTGAATAAGGAGACATTTTGCTCCATTTTTTCTTGCAATCACGTTGGATTACTTGGGCAGTCAAACAGAAAATAAAGCCAACATAAGGAAGCATGCAAAAACCCATTTATTTGCCAAGAGAGAACCAGAGCCTTGACAGTAGCATACTTTGTGGGGAATTTAATGTGATATAATACATTTCCTTATTATCTAAGTTTTTTGGTTACTTAAAAGTCTCCTAAACAAAGGTAATATTAAGGTATACTTATGTATTGGGGAATTAGGGGAGTACAAAGATACAACTAGGAAAGCTAGAAAAGTCTTGTATGGTTTCTCCAAGGAGGAGGTGTCTGAGTTAAGTCTTAATCAGCCAAGTAAAAGTGTGGTATAGGAAGGATATAAAGTGAGCAGCCAGTACCAAAACTTGAAAATAAGAGAGGATATGACTTACTGAAAGAACTATAAGCAGTTCAGTGTGGATAGAATGAGCAGTGCATGGGTTATGGGTGAGTGAGAATGATAAGAACATGACCCTCATGTTGGCTGGAGAGTTGGCTGGAGACTGATTCTTAAGGACCCTGTGTGCCAAGCCTAAGAGTTCAAATATTTTATTGAAGCCATAGGGAACCCCTGAAAGATTATAAGCCTTAGAGTATGGAATTATTTTTATGTTATTGTGATGGAATTGTATTTGTGTTGTTGAAAATCACTGTGTCTATGCTATGAAGACTAGAATGGAGAAAGAATAATAATAAAAGGGGCCACACCTATTAGGTGTTATTACAGTAAGCTAAGAGCAGGTGTTGGAAGCTGGGCCTAAGATAATAATAGGAGTAGAGAGAAGGGGATAGATAACATTAAACACTATATTTGAAAGAGGTTAGATTAGAATGGTCTCACTGGTTCACTAAAGGAAGAGATGAGGCAAAGATTATGATAATGAGAATCATGATCCACGAAACTTAACAGGAGTAGTATGTCCATTCACAAGAGTGCTCATACTTGTGAGGTGGGTGATGGTTTAAGCTGTTGATTTATGAGATTGAGGTAGAAGGAAACAGTTTTCTGTGGCAGGACCCTAGAGATTTGTAATGAAAGTTCTAAAGGAGCAAGGGGATGAGAAATAACCACTGTTATGTCTTAAAATCAGAAAAGTGTTGTTGTAGAGAGAAAAATGGCCTTCCAGAGATGTCCATGCCTATTCTCCAGGGTGTGTGAATGTTACTTTATTCGTCAAAATTCTCTAATGGAACGGAATCAATAGAGTGTGTGTGTGTGTGTGTGTGTGTGTGTGTGTGTGTGTGTGAGAGAGAGAGAGAGAGAGAGAGAGAGAGAGAGAGAGAGAGAGAGAAATTGATTATAAGAAATAGGCATATGCAATTACGGAGGCTGAAAATTCCAAGATCTGCAAAGTGATTTGGCAAGCTGAAAACCCAGAAGAACCAAAGGTTTAGTTGCAGTCTGAGTTAAAGACCTGAGAAATGGAAGAACTGATATGTAGCTCCAGTTCAAAGGCTGGCTATCTCAAGAACCAGGAAGACCTGATATTTCAGTTCAAGTCTGAAGGCAAGAAAAAAGTTGATCTAATTTGAAAGCAGTCAAGCACGAGGGATTCTCCCTTACTCAGGGGAAGGTCAGCATTTTTGTTCTATTCAATCCTTCATCTGACTGGGTGATGCCCCCCCACATTAGGAGGACAATCTGCTTTACTCAGTCTACTGATGATAATGTCATTCAAAAAGATCCCCACAGAAACATCCAGAAAAATGTTTGACAAATACCTAACATTTGGGTACCTAGTGGCTCAATGAAGTTGACACATAAAATTACCATCACAGTAACCCCACTTGGCAAAATGGGAGGTATAATTGGCAGATATAATTAAGTTAGAATCTCCAGAATATCTTGGGTCATATGAGTGAAGTCAATATAATCACAAGGGTTCTTGTAAGAAGGAGACAAAGGGGTCAAAGAGAAGAGATGTGACAGTAGAAGCAAGTTTGGAGTGATGTGCTTTGAAGGTAAAGGAAGGGACTATTAGCAAAGCAAAGCAGACAGGCTGTAAAAGCTGGAAAAGAGAAGGAAACAGGTTCTCACCTAGTACCTCCAGAAGGAAATGGAAGAAATAACCCCACTGACACTGTGATTTGGGACTTCTGACGTCCAAAACTGTAATGAAATAAATTTGTATTGTTTTAAACCACTAAGTTTGTTGTGATATGTTACACAATCAATAAGACACTAAAATGTGAACTGAACATTTGAATGGGATGCTCAACGGGAAAAATATGCATCAAAATATTCATAGTTCTGTCACAAAATTAATTTAAGCACATTTGGAAATGGCTTTGTTGAACTAGAGGGAAAGAGAGTTTATAAACCCTCTACCTGTATTCTCTCACTTAATAAAATAATCTCTTGAGTTAGGACTATAATTTTCTCTGTTTCATGGGTGTTGAATTGAAGCAGGGAGGTTAAGGAGTTGACACAATGTCACATGGTTGGAAAAACTGGAGTCTTCAAGAAGAGAATGTAAAACTATTTGTCTCATGGTTTTTAGAGTATTGAGGTGAGGATAAGTTCACATATTCCTTTTAGTTTACGATCTTGGCCTTCTGCTAACATACTGTATTACAACTGTGTGATGAAGGAGAAAGCAGTACCCGAGAGATTTCTAGTTTACAATCTAGGGTTGGCAAGGCTTAAGGGCAAGTCATATGGTATTAGACAAGTTGCATTCTCCCAAAGTTGTCTGCCTTTTTGCTGCTGTAAGATTTGAGAAAAATGTTTTGTCTTTTCTGAATTTCCTCCCACTCATACATGTTTTACTATGAGTATAATGTTAATATGTGACTTTAATTTACAAACTATAGATAATTAAATTTTAATAACTCTGTGTTGCCTGATTTTTAAGTGAGCTGTCAGTTACTCCTACATTTACATACTAAGTTTAGTTCCTGAGTTCTAAATTAAACAACTTTATGAGATTCTGCTGTAATCAGTTTACCGTTGTATTCAGATTGCTTATATTCATTTTTGCTATAATACATACAATCATCAGTCACTGATGCATATCCATAAGATGTCTGATTATAGAAGAGCTTTAACCATAAAATAATGTTTTCCTATTTTACGTAGTCTACAGAATGCTTCTAGTTTTCTGTGTTGTTCAATAAATTCTACAGATTAAATGTCTCTCCCCACCAGGATCTTTGCCTTTAAGATGCCAAGCATTTTGTGGTTCATACTACACAGTTTTTGAAACCAAATTTGTCTGAATTATTTGATTTGTGGAATGATGTTCAAATGTGATAATCAGTGATCTAACTTTTTCTTTAAAAGGATGAATGGTAAATTTTTTTGTTTGGTTTTGTAAGCTTTAAAGATCTCTATCACAACTACTTAACTCAATTACTGTAGCATTAAAGTAGCCATTGATAGTATATCAACAATGGATGTAGTTATGTCTCAATACAACTTTTTTTTTACAAAAGGAATTGCAGGACATGTTTGTTTTGTTGGCCATAGTCAACCTACCAACTCAATATTGTTGAAAGAGCAAATATTTTGGTTATTTGTAGAGGGGGTGTGAAGGGCATTGGTAAGGAAGGGTGGTAAGAATTTTTGCCCTGATAGTTGCCTAGTTGTCTCCTTAGAAATATTTTTATTTTGGAGTGCTCTGTGTTATTTCTCTCCCTAATCCAGCTGGGGGCAATGAAAACGAATGAATGAATAATAAAAATCACACACACAAAAGAATATATTTAAGAACTCTCAATAATCAGTAGACTACTAAGAGTTTAGAAACTCCAAATTTGGAATAAACAAACCTCTTGTCCCCCTCCATTTTTATGCAATATTCCCTGAATAGTTCTGCTTTACATTCCAAATTGAAAATTAGATTTTTTTTTTATTGCAATAGCTAGGACTTCAGAATGAATTTATGTTTACCTACCCTCTCAGGGAAAATGACTGACTACTACCCTGTGAGCATTGTACACTGACTCTTAAGGAAGAAAAAATGAGAGTCACATTCCACTTTGTTCATTAGGACTAAAGCTCTGACTGTCCTGTTATACAGTCACTGCACAACTGAGTTCTCAGCTGAAAAGAATTGAGGAAATGGTGTTGGGCTCCCTAGCAAACAGAAAGAAATGGCAGAAAGTAAAGTAGCAATAAGGCCATCATTGTAGAATCTCTTTCCTCCAGTTCTCCCAAGCTATCATCTTAAATATGAAACATGCATGATTATTCAGGACCATAGAAACAATCACTAGAAGAAGATGCAAAAATATTCAGTCACAGCACAATCACTTGCAAATGATTTCAGGAAACAATTTTGTTCTCCATTTGTACATTTCTTTGACCAGAAAGTTGCTGCATTAGCTGTCTTCCTAACTCTGATAGAGAAATATCATATCAAGTATAATTGTAAATGTAATTGAGGCTTATATAAGTACAGAATAAAACTGTAAATCTTCTAAAAGAAAATCCGATGTAGAGTGGACCTACTGTTTAAAAAACAAGAAGAAAAAAAAGAAAGATTAATAGATATGTGCTCCCATGGAATGAGGGCTCTCATGCATTTAGCGTGAAATTGGTATTCTGCCATTAAAAAAGGGAGACATTTTAGAGACCTTTTCAGTTATAAGAGGAGGTATTGAAAAAAATTTTGAGGGGAGTGAAGGAGAGGATAACTATAACAAAGAGTTATTGGATATTATGTTATTCTCACCTGACTTAAAAAACACATTAATATCTGTCAATGAGTGTGTTACAGAATTTTTAATAGAGGCACTTCTCGTATGCTTACTATTATTACCTCAGAGGATCATCTCCTGCCTATTAACATAATCTTGTTATCAATGTTCCATTAAATAAAATTTTGGGGAAAACTTTTCATTAAATCATATTTTTATAGAGTTGAAAGACTTAAAATATATACTTTATATTTTTTTAGAAATATCCAGTAGAAATGTTTACTGTGGTGCCTAATACATGTTAGTTACTCTAAAAAACTGAGCTTCTAGTAGAGAGACAGTCTATGTGAAAATTTTTATGGACTGGGTGTGGGACATGTTCTATCTCTGCAATGGTAGGGACTTATTAAAATTTCTATATCTAAAATCTTCATTTTATCTTGAGAAAATATGGTTTTCATTAGATCGTTGTTACCAGATGTTATTGTATTGCTTTCTATTTCTCCTATCATCCTGGAGCTTCTCTAGATTTTAAAGATGCTATGCACTGAATTATGTCCCTCCAAACATTCATATGTTGAATCCCTAACCCCAATGTGATGGTATTTGGTAATTGTTCCTATAGGAGGTAATTAGGTTCAGATAAGACCATGAGAGTGGGGGCCTAATGATGGGATAAGAAGGTACTCATAAAAAGGCACTTGTTCGCTCTCTTTCTTTCCTTACCTTCTGAAGACATGGCAAAAAGATGGCCATCTGCAAGCCAGCAAGAGGAGTCTCATAAGAAATCGAATCAGCTGTGACCTTGATCTTTGACTTCCAGCCTCCAAAACTATAAGAAATAAATATCTCTTGTTTAAGGCACTCATTTGTGATATTTTGTTATAGCAGTCTAAACCAACACAAGAGGAACCCACCCCTACCTCACCTTCAGGACAAGCTGTTAATGTGGATATCAGTTCCAGCCCTTTGGTGGGCACAAAGGCTGTCAGTAAATATATTGTCTCAGTGTAATAAATGCCCCTCAGGTGTTCATATGGGGATTTAAATATTTTTCTCATGCTTTTGAACCTGGAAAAATGAAGCATCAAGAGCTCAGAAAGTCATAATGAAACCATGGTGGGAAAGATTGTTTAAAAAATGGAGTCGGGAGCACCTGGGTGGCTCAGTTGTTTAAGCCTCTGACTTAGGCTCAGGTCATGATCTCACAGTTAGTGAGTTTAAGCCCCATGTTCGTCTCTGTGCTGACAGTGAGGAGCCTGCTTCGGATTCTCTCTCTCTCTCTCTCTCTCTCTCTCTCTCTCTCTCTCTCTCTCAAAAATAAATAAACATTTAAAAAATAAAATAAAATGAAATAAAATAAAATAAAATAAAATAAAATAAAATAAAATAAAACAAAACAAACAAGAAAAATAACAAATAGAGTCAAGGGGCTCAATCAGTTAAGTACACAACTCTTGATTTCAGCTCAGGTCATGATCTCACAGTTCATGAGTTCAATCCCCGTGAATGGCTCTGCTCCATGCTGACAGTGCAGAACCTGCTTGGGATTCTCTCACTCTGCCCCCACCCCCCAACTCATGTGCTAACACTCCCTGTCTGTCTGTCTGTCTCTCAAAATAAATAAACTTTTTTAAAAAATAGAGTCAACCCTGAATAAGAATTTCCAATTGGGTATGGCTAAGGTGGGAGAGAGAAAGAAAGAGGCAGAGAGACAAAGAAACACAAGGGTTTTTAAATATTTATTTATTTTGGGAGAGTGCAAGCCGGGGAGGGGCAGAGAGAGAGGGACAGAGGATCTGAAGTGGGCTCTCTACTGACAGGCTGACAACAGTGAGCCTGATGTGGGGCTCAAACTCACAAACTGTGTCCTGAACTGAGCCAAAGTCGGGCGCTCAACCGACTGGGCCCATGTTTTAAACTGAAGTCAGAAAGATCCCTGGATTGTTTTTGTTTCGTTAGGTTTTTGTAGTCAGTTTGTTCAAGATGTTGTATATTATCTATGCCTAAGGACTCTTACATGTTTCAACCTCTAAAGATTGAGTTCTAAAAATCTGTACTATTAGTTTGATCCATAATGATATTATACTCCACAATAAAGTTATATATGTAGAACTTCATATGCTAAGTGCTACTCTGTTACCACTGGTTAGCTAATAAATATGATAGACTCCCTTTTACACTGTTTGACCCCCCAGTTTCCTCATATGTAAAATAGAACACTCCTATCTGTCTTTTTTTTTTTTTTTTTTTTCAACGTTTATTTATTTTTGCGACAGAGAGAGACAGAGCATGAACGGGGGAGGGACAGAGAGAGAGGGAGACACAGAATCGGAAACAGGCTCCAGGCTCTGAGCCGTCAGCCCAGAGCCTGACGCGGGGCTCGAACTCACGGACCGTGAGATCGTGACCTGGCTGAAGTCGGACGCTTAACCGACTGCGCCACCCAGGCGCCCCACTCCTATCTGTCTTTAATGAAGATAATCAGTACCAGTCTCACCCAGTTCACCTTTCAAGTTTAATGTCTCTAGAACCCATTCTCTGAACTGTGCCCATTATCTCCTAACATGTTACATACATTTACCCCTCATTTCACTGAATATATATTTTTTCCTTTGTTCAGCATGACCTGCTCATGTTTCTATATCTGGCAAAGAACATTTGATTTTCTAGACTTGCCTAATTTTCAGTTATCTGACCTCTCCTGAAAACTATTACATCATCTCCATACTAATCTCTACATGACTTTAATATGCCTCATGCTATTTTGAGATGTAATGATTTGGTGGTTTTCTTTACATGAATATAATTGTTAGAGGTACTGGGCAATGTGGTATTATCTTGGTATCTTTAGTATACACAAACAATTACACATACACAAATGCTTTTTGAGGATGGCCTCTTAGAGTCATTCGCTCCTTGCAGAAATATCGAGAAGTAGTATTTAAAAAAAGCTAAAAAATAGGGAGATGAGTTAGTAAATTAGGATTTAATCTTGTAGCTTTGGTTTTGTGACTTCAGAGTCTTGCAAATAGTTAGAATTCAAAAAAAATGTTTGTGGTTTGCAAAAATAATTATTGAATGAGAAGCTCAGCTCAGAGAAGCAAGAATGATGCTACATATCCCTAACAAAATGTCTCATTCATTAATTATTACTTATCAAACCACCCCCAAATTTAAAACAACCAACATTTTATTGGCTTATTATTCTATATGTTACCAATTTGTACTGTATTCAGTTGGCTGTTTTTCCGCAATCATCTGGACTTTGACTTGAAGGATTGCTGACCTAAGGGTTCCCTCCTGCCGGAATGGTTCATCTATGCCAGGTGATCATATCTTCCAACAGACTGACTATACTAACTTGTGAGGGCTTCCACAATAAAATACCACAGACTGCGTAGTTTAAACAACAGAAATTTATTTTCTCACAGTTCTGGAAGCTAGAAGGCCAAGATCAAGGTGATTGCAGGTTTGGTTTCTTTTGAGGTCTTGCCTTGCCTTGCAGATGGCTGCCTTCTTGCCATGTCCTCACATAGTCTGTCTTCTGTGTTTGTGCAACCCTAGTGTCTATTTTTATCTATTTTATATGTCCAACTTTCCTCTTTTTACAAGGATACCATTCAGAAAGGAGGAGGACACACTTATATGATTTAATTTAACCTTTACTATTTAAAAAGCTTTATCTCCAATAGTCACAATCTGAGGTACTAGAGGTTAGGTAGGACTTCAGCATATGAATGGAGGGGGGACACAGTTCAGCCCATAACATTAGCCAGAGCTGCCTCAATGATGATACCACTTTCTAAAAAATCAAATTATACAGCTTCTTTAGGCCTGGGCTTAGAATCCATGCACTTCTGCCACACTCAATTGTTCAAAGCAAAACATAAGAAAAGTCTAGATTCAAGGATGGGGAAATACAAATAATGGCAAAAGGATGTGCATTGGGAAGATTAATTTCAGCCATTTTTGCAAATGATCACTAATGGAAGTACTAATGAAAATAATTATTTTAAAAGAATCTTAGAGGAATGTCCATAGAACACAGCCATGAAGAAAAATATATTCTAGTAGACACAGTAGTTACAACTGAACAATAGCAAGGAAAATACTTTCCTAGAAGATCCAAACTTCTTATTCTTCTAAGGAATGATGCTAAGTCCTTAACTGTATATAATCCTCAAAACCATATTTGGAGATATGTACAATTATTAATTACATTTTATAAATAGAGAAATTAAGCTTTGTTGTGATTAAGTAATTGTTCACGTTTTAGGATTGCTAATTTATAAGCTGAACTGTTAGATAATTCATCAACATCACTATATTTGTGAGCTATTTAGTATCAATTCCAAGGGTTCCAATAATAGGGGACTTAATTTATTTTTGATATCTGTAAAGTTCATATAAGTCAATACAGATTACATTATGATTAACAACACCTTATTCTACCTTGAATTTATCACCTATCTTATCTCAAGGTGATAATTTATCTTTACATATCTAGGTTTGTGATTTTTTAGAAATGGTTAATTTTTAGGATCAATCCCCATAGACTTTGCACTATCAGATATTGAAGTTGTTTCTTTAAACACATAAGTGAACTTGAAATGTAACTTATACTGAGCCACACAGTGATTATGTAAGCAGAAGCAAACCTTTTTTTAAGCATACTTTTAAAAAATTGGATATACAACTCTTGCTAAAGGATGGGCATTGAAACAATAAGATTGTTGTAAAAAAATTTGTTATTAATATAAATTCAAAGTTAAGAATTAAGTTATTTAAGGAAATGTGTTTAAAGGCCATGAAACCATGGGTTGGGTGACTGAGAACAATCTTAAAAGAAAATCACAACTAATATAAACAATGAGTTGGTATTTTTCATGTATCAAATCACCAAAATATCTAAAAAGGATATGACTAAATGCTGTTGAGAATGATATGATATTTTAAATGAAAATCAGTAAGCTATTTTAGAAAGCACTTACTCACTATACATTAGAAAGTATGTGACCCAATAATGACTAATTGGAAAAGATCCCTAAAGAAATATAAATAATCAGAGGTGCCTGCGTGCTCAGTCAATAAAGCATCTGACTTTTGATCTCGGCTCAGGTCATGATCTCACAGTTTCATGAGTTTGAGCCCCACATTGTGCTTTGTGCTGACAGTGCAGAGCCTGCTTAGGATTCTCTCTCTCTCCCTCCTCTGCCTCTACCCCACCCATACTGTCTCTCTCTGTCAAAAATAAATAAACTTAAATAAATAAAAATAATCAAAACAAACAACAAACAGTAATACACACATGTACCTTTTCACAAGGATGTCTAACAATTTATGATTCTTAATACTAAAAAAAAAGCTTTAAGTTTCAATATAAGATGTTGTTTAAGTGAATTATGTTAAGAGCCAGTATTTATTTTAATGAAGAGTTTAAATAACACAATTATATTGGTCCTGATGTTAAGAGAAAAATATAGAATATTATATATGTCAGTGAGAGTAGGCCCTATTATGGCCCCATAACAAACTGTCCCCAAATCTTGTGTTCTCAACACAACAAATATTATTAAATTGTCACTTATACTATAGGAATAATTGCAGGTCATCAAGGGGACTCTTGTTTTTCATCAGAGACTCAGGCTGAAAGGCTTCACTCATATACATTCTTCAGCCATGTCTGCACCACTGGGATAGAAGCATGGTGATTGCACAGTGCCTTTCAAAACTTGCACCAGAAGTGGCACATATCATTTCCCCTCATAAACCATTGGCCAAGTCACATGGCTCACCACTTTAAAGCAGATAGGGCACTACAAACACACCAGGTGTGCCCAGAGTGCAGCAGAGAGGTAAATATATAATGTTTATTTACTAACTGTTAAATACACAGATACCTACAGGTGCACGCACACACACACACACACACACACACACACAATGATCACGGCTAAGGAAAAAAATAGTATCCATTGAAAAACAAAGCTAGAAGAAAATCTTGGAAAGTTATAATAGTGAATGGACTTGAGATAATGTATTTATCATCAATCTACCCTCCTGTATTTTCTATAATAAAATATATCTATTTCACAGTGGAAAAATATACAATAAATGCAGTGTGAATTATTAAATTTTTAAAAAGAATGTTTAACTTCCATTTTTATTATTATTATACATTGTGAATTATCAGTTCTCTATACAATACATGGTATTTATTAAGTAAAATATTATGTATTTTTTCCAAAGCATAAAAATCTAGAAGAATATCAGTGATTATATTTTTATTGTTATTAATACATTAAAACCTGGAAAGTTTTATCAATTTTTCTCTGACTGTATTTTTCCAGGACAAATGTCAAATTGATTAATGTACTGAACATCTGTTGTAATTTATTGCACAGCTCTGAAGAGCGGAGCTTAGTAAGCTGACAAATTAGGAATAAAGTTTCACAGGAAGACCAACAGTATAAATTATACTGTTACCAGTCACTGGGCATCAATGTTTTAAGAAAAAAAATAGTTATACTTTTTTGGGTAAAGTCTAAAAACTATCTTATATAGTGATGGGTAGAAGACCATTCTTCTTTTCAAATAAAAATAACACATAGTAGCTTACTCTTGTCATTAGTCAAAGAATCTATTCCTATAATCCAAACTAAATTGAACATTTTCCTCATATATACCCAGGTAAGATTCGCACCTGGATTCTAAATCCTTAGTTAGGAAGTTGCATATACTGGTATTGTTTCTCAGAATAATGATAATTTTAGGAGTTTGCCTACAATATGAAATATTTTATATATAAATACAAAAATAAGAATTAAGAAAGTCACAAATTTCACCCAGAGAAACAATTTAGATTATCTTAGGAATTTATAGAACTACAGAAGATTTATTTTGAAGGGAACTTGGAGATAATAACAATTCAGTGAATTATCAATCTCTTCCCCTGCAATTTCTTTGTTCAAAAGAAATAATAACAGGATGCCAAAACTTCAAGATACCAAATAATATAATTATGGTAGAAGTGGAGTGGGAAAGCTTCCTTCCTCCTTCCTTTTCTCTCTCTCTCTCTTTCTCTCTCTCTCTTTCCCTCTCCAGCCCCATCATGGTTTTTAAAATACAGAGGTTCTAATTCAACAGAAGAGAAACTTGGTAATAAAGAATCCAACTCTCTGTACTTGTCCAATGACTTAAAAATTTCAAATAATTTTCTGATATTCAAAACAACTTAGAGTTTCTCTCTCCTTTCTTTCTTCTTTCTTTCTTTCTTTCTTTCTTTCTTTCTTTCTTTCTTTCTTTCTTCCGATTACATTCCCATCTTTCAAAGAACTTTGGATTCTAAATAGAGTGCCCTCATTATGTCAAATCAAGTCTGGCCTTAGCACTGTGCTAGATCTTATCAGAATTTTATGAACTGATATTAGGAATTCTATATCCTGAGCCATTGTGGAAACTTGTTTGTTTTGTTTGCCACTGTGAAAACTCTTACCTGCTCATAGAAGCTCATTGTTATTGTGTCCATCCACCTCAAGGCCAGGTGCTCAAGAACAGTGACTCTATTTCCAGCCCCAGGAATAAATCATGATTTTTTCAATCCAATCATCTTAGTCTTGTTTCCTTTGACAGTGTATATTTTATATATTATCATGTGACCAAGTCTTAACCAATGCCACATGAAAGAAACTGCTGACACATTTTTGTGGGAGATTTTTCTCACTGTAAGAGAGATGCACAGGGCCATATTCTCTCTTCTTTCCTGAACAATGTTATGTTTTCATGTTTTTGTGGAACAGCAGCAGCCATTTTGTCTCCATGAGGAGAAACACTGTAAAAAAGAGGAAATTTGTCTTTATTTCATATCATTGTAAGTAACAGAAATAGAGAACTAAACAAATGTAAAATTCGACTTTTTTTCACTCAGCAAAAAATCTCTAAGTTGGTGTTTGCTGCCTTCGGGACAGCAACTCTAAGATGGTAAGAGAAAGATTTCTTCAGTTGCTTCGGCCTTTCCCTATGGTATAGGAAGGCTGTCCTAGACAACATGTCCATGTCAAAATAGTCAAAGGAGAAAGCAGGACAGAAGAAGAGGTGTGGTAACTCAGTGGAAAGACAAAACACTTTTTCATATAAACACTCTTCATGGGAAAAGAGTCTGAGAAAGTGATTTTTTTCTTTCCAGCCTCTAAAGTAGAGAAAGCAAGGAAATGGTTCTTGAGATGGGTACTGAGTGAGCCATCTACTGTATCTACCACAGTCCCCAAGGGAGACAGAAAAGAAAGACCTGAATTCTCTCTTTTCTCTTTGTTTTATTTTAGAGAGAGAGAGAGACGGCAAGCGAGAGAGAGTGGCAGAGATAGAAAATCCCAAGCACACTCCATGCTCAGCACAAAGCCCAACACAGGGCTCAATCCCATGACCATGTGATCATGACCTGAGTCAAAATCAAGAGTTGGGCGCTCACCTGAGCCACCCAGGAGCCCTGAAAGACCTGAATTCTTGATGATGATGCTGATCCATTGACTAAAAACACATGGGATAGCAATTTCCAGACTTTGTGTTATAGGAGACAACGAAAGTCTTTACTATTTAAAATACTTGTAGTTTGGAATTGGGTTGTTTTTATTTGAAAATATCTTAATTATTAGAGCCAAATAAATAACCATACAAAAAGAAACTTAAAGTCACACGTCAATAAAGGTCAAACTGGTGATTTTTTTAAGTTAGAAAGAATAAATTAAATATACCTAAAAACTTTATACTGTAATTTATAAACATTCTTACTCTTAACTTACAGACAAACAAATTAGTCATCACTGTATAGACATCCATTATGAGTTTTATATCTGTCTTCCACTATTAGAATGTGGCCTTTCTGAGAGAGATACCATTTCTTCTTTGTGCATTGCTGTGTACACAATGTCTTTCATATAGCACATACCAAATACATGTCTCAAAAAATACATACTTCTTTTCATTTAGTTGGATTTTTGGCAAATGTGTTTAAAAAACAACTCAAGATTTCAGAGTTAGTACAGTCTTTAATAACATGATCTCTACTACATCTGAGACCATTGGTATGGAAGAAAAGAAAAAAAATTGTTTGTCTATGTTGAGTAGTTGAGATGTTTGGTGAAATTAATTTTGTTTAAATCAATATGCTCTGAATAACTTAATATTTATATAAGAGAAAATGACTCATTTTCTTTCTTTTATATTTACCATTGATCTATGAATTAATGAAAGCTTCAGATCAATGTTCTCTTCATAAATGAAGGTCATTGAATCTTAGTGTAGGTCATTTAATCCAATCTCTTCCTCTTAATCCAGTTCTTATTAACACGGAGAGACTGAATATGCAAACAAACAATGGGCAGATCACATATATAAATATACCTTTGAACCACAACCTGCACAACCTGCCCAGGAAACCAACCCTGCTATCTACAATAATCGATCAAGGAAGCCAGCCTGCTCACATTGCTATCTGTAGTGACAATCCAGGAGCTAAACAATAACTTCTGTAACAATTGGTCCAGAATTTGCAGGACTTGATTAATAAATGACAACTTCCCCTACTTTTGTCTCTGTTTCCAATTTAGGACCAACCAGAGAAAGCCAAATATATAGCCCAAACCAATCAATTAGGAAGCCCACTTTTATTTAGTCCACCCTACAGCTACCCCAGGAAAAGAACCTCCAAACAGGACATACCTGAAATCTTTCTTTTTCTCACTATAAATCTTTCCTTCTCCACTGCATGCCCAAGTCTCTGCCAAATCCACATGACAGTGGCTGCTTTGCTATAGCAAACTCAGAATGAACAGCCTTTGCTTTTCTCATTTGGTCGACTTTCGTTTATTTCCATAGCACATACTGTAAATATATTTTAACAGTTATACTATAGAACAAAATTTGAATTAAAACATATAGTCTATTTGTATTTCCTCAAAAGGAAATTCATAAAATGATGCAATACAGATGATCATTAGAAAGAGACACATTGACCAAGTGGACAACAAGGAGCATTGATTTAATTTAAAAAAATAAAAGTAATCTTTATAAGGTTTCCTGACCTATTTTAAGCATATTTATCAGTTAGAAAATAGATAACTTTGTTTCCCTGAAATATTTATTAGAATTCAGATGTAACAAAAATAGATTTAGGGTCAATAATTAATCAATCTGAAACATTCTGAATTACCTTTCAAAAACTATTTACCTCAAATTTCAACATATGAAGGAAATATGTAACATTTTTTTTTTAATTAATTTGTTTTCCCAAAAAATGGAAGGAATATAGCTGCTATTCTAGATTTTTTTAACTGGCTTGTTAGAATTAAAGTTTTCTAAGAAGAAAACATGGATACCCATGTGTCAAATTTATAAAATTTCTGACCTAATCTTCTAATTATTTCTCACATTTGAATATAGAATGATTAAATATTTTTCAAGAGAAGGATTGTAGATGAACTAAAAGTTCATTCTTTCTAATCTTTCAGCTGATATTTTCTCTTTATATGAAAATTCCATGTAAAGATATGACATCTATTAAGGGTATACTGATTTCATTTTTAATCACAATGGGACATTTAATCATAAAATGATAATAAATTACTTTATCTTGATCATTTTTAAGAAAAAAATATAATTTTCAAAAACTGAAAACAATTATGAGTACTTGGTTTATTTAAAGATATTTCATTGATTTTTTGTTTTTCTTTTCCTTAGGGTTTGTCTTAGATCACAGATATCCTTCTTACCACCATAAGAGCTTAGAGACAATGATGCCACTAATCTTCAATCCATGAAATAAGAATCCAAGACATAAAAACCAAAAGAGGGCCTTTCAAGAGAGAATATTAAATCCAAGCAATGCTCAAAGGGAGAGTACTTTGCCTCAACAGGGGTTACATAAAATTCCACTATCTGAGATACTCTCTTTGGGCCATGCTGACATTTTAGTCAGTTTCTTGAACATCCCCTATGAAGGTTAAACTTTTCTACACTAAAGTGGCAATATTTTAAGAGCCTTAAAATAACTTGAGAAGTTGCTGTTCAATGTTTATAAAATTTCAGTTGTGCAAAATGAATAGGTTCTAGAAATCTGCTTGTACATTATGCTTATTGTTAACAATTCTTCACTGTACATTTAAGTATTTAAGAAGGTAGATTTTATGCTATTTTTTCTTACCATAAGTAAAATTAAAAACAAAAATGGAATGTTAATAAGAAGATGTAGTCTAGAACAGTCTTCCTGAGTCTCTTTCACCAGCTCAACATACAAAAAATATAGGGTCACGTAGTATTTAGCAACACAATAGCAGAGGAACTTGCAAGACATTGGTTTCCAAACAGGAATTTTTCTTTTCCTTGATTTTTCTGTCATTCTTAAAAATTTTTTCAAAAATTTTGAAAATACCTGGAATGAAATATTTGGCATTGGGCAGAGGGAGAGTGAGTGAGAATAGAAAAGAAGGAGAGCCATGTAACTACTACACAATTTGACTTGAGTTAACTTTCACATTGCCTGTAGACACCTTTACATCTATAACATATGTAACATATAAGAGGACATTGTGGGGTTGAATGCCTTAGAAATACAGCACTATTGGGGTACCTGGGTGGCTCAGTCAGTTAAGCATCTGTCTTCGGTTTAGGTCATGATCTCACAGTTTGTGCGTTCGAGCCCCGGATCGGGCTCTGTGCTGACAGCTCAGAGCCTGGAGGCTGCTTCAGATTCTGTGTATCATTCTTTCTCTGCCCCTCCCCCACTTGTGCTCTCTCTCTGTCCCTCAAAAATAAATTTAAAAAATGTAAAAAAAAAAAAAAGAAATACACCATTATTCTGTAGGAAAGGTCATATTGCAGTGAATAATAAATATCCAGTTTCTCCTTAAAAATTACATGATATTTTATTGGAAAATGTAGGATCAATAAAATAAACATATACTTAAATAATACAACAGACAGCAGGTGGAAAATCATTTTTTACCCAGATCCTACGTGTTCTTATACAATGATATCTCCAAAACAAAGAAAATTCAAATATAGAACAGAAAATATGTTGATGCTATTTTTTAATTTTAAACTTATAAGACTGTCTATAGATGAAACTTATATTACAAAATACATGTGGAAGTACTAAAAATAAGACCATGTTAAATATATAGTCAGACACTGGCATTTTATCAAAAAACAACACTTATGTTATTTTTTCTTTTAAAAAATGCCCATATTCAAATCTTCTTACTTCAATGCCTAATTTATTCTTCTCTAGAAGCTCAGAGGATTGTTACTTACATAAATGATTTTTTAAATTGCAAATCACAGCAACACTACATACAGGATTATGATCTTTCAATTTTATTTCAATAAATGAATGAAATCAATTGATTCTTTCCCAAAAGCAAACTAATTTATTTTTGCTATTTATATTGTTTCCTTTCCACCTAAAAGATTAATGTTATTATTAAAGGTATAAAAACAGGTATTTAGGTGGAAAAATTCCAAAGAGTGTAGGTTTTCATTCAATGATGTAGTTTAGATTAGTAAAATTGAGAGAGACAGAGAGAGAGAGAGAGAAGAAAGAAAAGAAGAAAAGAAAGGAAAGGAAAAGAAAAGAAAAGAAAAGAAAAGAAAAGAAAAGAAAAGAAAAGAAAAGAAATGAAGCGAAGCTGAAGTATTATTTCTCCAGAGGTGCTGGAGGAGATGCCTAAGGAATTGGAAATGATGTTGGTAATGTAATGGTCTGTGTAACCTCATGAGCTGTCAAATCCTAGACTGCACAAGACTAATAGCTCTTTTATAAAGAGTTTCTTTTAGCACTGCTCCCCAAACTCAAAGGCGCAGAACACTAGCTATTTAAGGGCAAAGTGATAAAGACTCACTTACTTAGGTTGATAAGCTTTCTCAGGAGTAGCATTTCGATTCTGAAACAAGTCACAGAACTCATTAGCAGAACCAATGGCAATGATAATAGACTATGACTATCTTTAATTGTCCTTCTGTTGTGTTATGCATTTAAAGGCTATATTTGAAATGAAAGCTTTGTCGGTGATTTAATGGCAGGATTTGGGTTTTAAAGTAAGATAATCTCACACCTATAACAAGATCAGTTCTGCATTAGACACATGCCCTGGATCACCTTCAGAAATCATTGTTGACCACATAAAATGCACACATTTTAAGCTACTCATTTTGTAAAATAATAGTTAAAGTCTAACTATTGATATCCAAAGATATTAACTTTATGTTTCATGAAATATGAAATAAAACGCTAACTACAAACCAGGCACATACTTCAAATGGCATTCTAGAGTTTAAAGCATCAAAAGGCTTTAAATACGTGGTACCATTTTATATTGCAGAGCTTTCTTAAGGTCGTAAGTATGATGAAGAGACACATTTCAGCATCCCTGGAAGGTTGTATAAAATTTAAATAAGCATATTCAAAATGACAATATAGTTTTATATTTATAAATGTAAAGAAAAAGTCACTTTTTAAAAAACGTTTATTTATTTTGAGAGAGAGACAGAGAGACAGAGAGACAGAGAGTGAGAGCTCTAGCGCACGGGGGGCACAGAGAGAGGGAGAGAGAATCCCAAGCAGGCTCCATGCTGTCAGCACAGAGTCTGACACAGGGCTTGATCTCACGAACCACTAGATCATAACCTGAGCTGAAATCAAGAGTTGAATGCTTAACCGGCTGAGCCACCAAGGTGCCCTGAAAGTCACCATTTTTTTAACACAAATTCCAGAAAGTAGGTTTATAAAGAAAGTTCTACTTCTTCGCACATTATCGATTCTCAAAACAGGAAGAGTTATTTTGGATATGGAATATGTTTCTGAGATGTTTGTTTTTAATGGAATACAGTTTATATTATAAAAACTTGAGATCCTCCAATAGAACAAAAACATGCGATAGAGACTAAACTGGGGCCCAGAGACCTGGATTTCAGCCAGTGTTCAATATATAGCCCTAAGGATTTAGACTGCTCAATTTGGACTTGCTTAGCTTAGCAGCCCTGTGGGTCTGTCCCTTACTTGCAGAATCATATAGTTCATATAATAGCCCTCATGTTGTTTACAGTGTCCTCTGTTGTTAAAAAACAGTGGTTTCAATTAATAATCAAATTATTTCAGATGTGCACTTATTTAAAATATTTTTTGAGAATCTAGTGAATTATATTCTCCCCAAATTTTAAGTGGTTATCCTTAATACTATAGGTTATATATAATATATATATTAAATATATATAATAAAATACTAAAATAATATATTTTATATATAGTAAAATACTAAAATAACTGGAAAAATCAATGGAAAGGTATTTACAGTTCATTAAATCTGTGCAAAGCAATGTGATTAGAAATGGGAGGGTTACAGAGATTCAGAAACCTTTACAAATCAGTCTTCTTTATTCCCCCCCTTTGTTTCTCATATATTAAAAGGAGAAATCAAATAAACCAAAATAAAACTTTGTTATAGTAAATTGGATGAAGGGTCAGACCACTAGGGCATTTGTTGTTTTTATCTTCTATCATCCCTTTATTCCTTTTTTAAAATAAACAGTTCATTGGTGAAGCCACTCTGGAAAACAGTATGGAGGTTCCTCAAAAAGTTAAAAATAAACTACACTATGACCCAGCAATTGCACTACTAGGTATTTACCCAAAGGATACAAAAATACTGATTTGAAGGGGCACATGCACCCTGATGTTTATAGCAGCATTAGCAACAATATCAACAATCTGAAACAAGTCACAAACTATAGAAAGAGCCAAATGTTTATCTATTGATGAACGGATGAAGAGGATGTGATATATATATTTACTCAGCCATCAAAAAGAATGAAATCTTGCCATTTGCAAGGACATGGATGGAACTAGAGTGCATTATGAAATAATTCATGAAATTGGTTAAATAAGTCAATCAGAGAAAGACAAATACCATAAAACTTCACTCATAGGTGGCATTTAAGAAATAAAACAGATGAGCATAGTGGAAGGAGAAAAAAAGGGAGGGAGGGAAACAAACCATGAGAGACTCATAACTATAGAGAACAAACTGAAAGTTGATGGTGGGAGGTGGGCAGGGGGTGGCCTAAATGAGTGATGGTTATTAAGGAAGGCACTTGTAATGAGTACTAGATGTTGTATGTAAGTGATTAATCACTAAATTCTACACCTGAAACCAATTTTACCTTATATATTAACTAATTAGAATTTAAATAAAAACTTGAAATAAAAAAATTTCATTGAGATATGATCAACAACAAAAAAGCTGTACATATGTAATGTACACAACTTAATGAATCTGAAGAGAAGTATACATTTGTGAAATCATCACTACCATCTGTGTCGTAAACATATCTATCACTTCCAAATACTACATGATGAGAAATATAAAATTGTCCTTTTTTTTTCTCTAATAACACTTCCAAGTTTTTTCCTTTGGGGCAATATTTTTGGGAAGTAGATATTAACCACTCTTATTGAGAATATAACAAAACCACTCAATCATTTGTACCCATCCCAACTGTAAGTTACAAAATATTGGAAGGATTTTAATTTGGCTATAGGAACCTATGTGATCAGCAAATTTGAATGCAGTATAATGAAATTGGGAAAAAATAAAGGAGCCAAGGCATGTGAAACACTTTGGCTTCAAAAATGTTACTTCTCAACAAACATTTACTGAGGCCCTACTATGAATTAAGTGTATTGGAAATGCAAAGATGAAAAACACACCATCTGTAGTCTAAAATATTTACTCTCTACTTGCAAAAGGATAGATAGCAAAGAGATAATTAAAATTAATAATGAATGCTGTGAGAAAAGTGGACATGGGTAACTACAAGGTTTCATGGGGGGAGATAAAATGAGGGATCGAGTGCAGTACCCACATTGGAAGGACACTTTAGAAGATGCTGATGCTGATTTCTAAAACATCAACAAGGGTTAGAGTCATTAAAATCTGATCCATGCAAAAAACCAAGCACATGTGAAGATATAAGAAGATAAAGCCTTATTTTTGGTGGGATCCAAATCTACGAGGATGAGAGTAGAGAGTGAATGAGGATTTAAGCAGTTTATGTTGGAAAGGCCCATTACAACAAACTAAGAAGTGTGCACAATAGCCTAAAAGATGTTGGAAGCCATTGAAGAATTTTAATGAAGGAGTGGTTTTTCTTTTATTCATTGTTTTAATTGAAATATAGTTGACATATAATATATTAGTTTCAGGTGAACAACAGTGATTTGGTGATCATATACACTACAAAATAGTCATCATGATAAGTATAGGTAACATCTGTCACCCTACAAAATTATTACACTATTATTGACTAGATTCCCATGCTGTATTTTCATGCCTGTAACTTGTCTTTCATAACTAGAAGTTTGTACCTCTTAATCCCTTTCAGTTATTGTTTCCATCTACCCATTCCTGTCCCCTCTGTCAACCACCAGTTCTCTATAGTTATGAGTCTGATCTCATTTTTGTTGTCGGTTTGTTTGTTTGTTTCAGATTTCACATATCAGTGAAATTATATGGTATTTGTCTTTCTCTGACTTATTTTACATAGCATAATACCCTCTGGGTCTGTCCATTTTATTGTAAATGGCAAGGTTTTATTCTTTTTTATAACTGAATAATATTCCATTGTGTGGGTGTGTGGGTGTACGCGTGCATGCGTGCACGCCATATCTTCTTTATCTATCGAAGAACACTTAGATTGCTTGCATATCTTGACTATTGTAAATAATGCTGCACTAAACATAAGCTTATTCTCCTCCCTGTCATACCCTCCCTCAGTACACTATCTCACAGCAAGCCAGGGGTCCAAAGCTAACCAGGCTGGGGATCTCAACCCAGACAAGATGTAGCAATGCCTTGGGTCTGAGACTTCCCCTGCCTGCTTTCCTGCCTACCCCACCTGTCTTACGTTGTATGGCTTTTTTTTATTTGTTTCATTAATTGTTGTTTTTTAATTCTTTTAAATGAATTTGTCATTATTTAAATGCAATATCTCTCTATACAGACTGGCTGGACCAGTCTGGGCCCTGCATGTGGCCATCCCACAGTATTTTGTACAACAGAGTCTCACACCCAGAATCCTGGCTCCCAGCCTTTCCAAAGGCCCCTATTTGGAAGCCTGAGCATCACCAGACCCTAGAGTCTGCTAAGGAAAGCATGCCTAGACCATTTACCTTTCTACCCACCACCTGCCAATCCCAGCTACTGGGAGGACCTGGGAACTATTGGAGAACATCTGGGAAGTGGACAAGGTTGGGGACGCGGCACTCTTTCCCTCCCGCAGTCCATAGATGGGGCCTGCTTGCTACCCTTCCCTCATGCCCCGTTCCACTTGGTGCTGTTGAGCAGGGGCCCTACCAGAAACTGACCAACTCTTCAAGGGCCCATAGTGTTTATATGTGCACAAGTAGAGTCAGAGGGTTACGTGAGGGTCTGTGACCAAGTGTTATCCCCTAAACCCTGAGGAGGGTAAGGAAGGGCAAAGACAGTCTCTGGGGCCAATCTCAGATAGGTGGTTAGCTCCTCATCCTCCACTCTAAACCCTAAAGCTCTTGAAAGGGGTGGGAGCCCTCCTAGTGGGGTTTAGGGTGTTAGGTTCCTGAATGCACCTTATTTGCTGTATGAATATTAAAGTCTAATGTGAAAAAAAATCTAGTATCTTTTCAAATTAGTGTTTTTCTTTCCTTCAGATAAATACCCATAAGTGGAATTACTGAATCATGTGCTACTTTCACTTTTAGTTTTTTGAGGAACCTCCATACTGTTTTCCACAGTGGCTGCACCAATTTACATTCTTATCAACAGTACATGAGGTTTCCCTTTTCACACATCCCCTAACTTTTTTTATTTCTTTTCTTTTTGATACTAGTCACTTATGTGAGGTGATATATCACTGTGGTTTTGATTTGAATTTTTCTGATAAGTGCTGATTTGGGGCATCTTTTCATGTGTCTGTTAGCCATTTGTATGTATACCTTGGAAAAATATCTTTAAGATTCTCTGCCCATGTTTTAACCTGAATATTATTGTTTTGTTGTTGTTGTTGAGTTATATAATTTATTTATATATTTTGGGTATTAACCCCTTATTGATATATCATTTGCAAGTATCTTCTTCCATTCCATAGCTTCTCTTTGTGTTTTATTGATGGTTTCCTTTGCTGTGTAAAAGCTTTTTAGTTTGATGTCATCCCAATTATTTATGTTTCCTTTTGTTTCTCTTGCCTTGGGAGACAGAGCCAGAAAAATATTGTTAAGGCTAATGTTCAAGAGTTTACTGCCTATTATTTTAGGAGTTTTATGGCTTTAGGTCTTCCATTTAGATCTTTATCCATTTTTAGATTATTTTTTGTATGCTATAAAAAAGTGGTCCAGTTTCATTCTTTTGCATGTTGCTGTTCAGTTTTTCCAACACCATTTTTTGAAGAGACTGTCTTTTCCCCATTGTATATTCTTGCCTTCTTTGTCATAGATTAATTGACCATAGAAGTGTAGGTTTATTTCTGGGCTCTCTATTCTGTTCCATTGATCTATGTGTCTAATGAAAGAGTGGTTTTTAAATTGCATTAATAATTTGGAAAGCTCTCTTTGGCATCAGAGGGGAGGCTAACTTGGGCTGCTGTGGTAAACTTGAAGAGGAATGATAAAGTCTTGGACCAGGGTAAAGACAGTAATCAGTGATGGTAAATATACTTGAGTAGGTTCAAGAGATATTAATCCTGTCTTTCCTTAACCAAACTGTGGGCTCATGATCTATGATAAACCAATCCTACTAGCTTTTCTAGATCAAGACACATGAGTATAATGATACTGTGATAGAAGAATGTTTAGAACTCATTCATTTCAGTAGTGCTTTCTGATGCAAAGCTCCAGGGACTAGTGATGTCCAGACACCTGACATTCCTTAGTTTTTGCCACATATTTTTGCCTTTCAGTTGATACTCTGAGTTAACTACTAGCATTTCAACAAATTCTCATTATGTACAATAAAGTTGCCTGCAGTCAGAGAACACTTAACTGCTAAATATTACAATGCAAATGAACAACTACAGTTAAAAGTAAAAATAATCCTCATAATTTGATACAGGGTTGTTTGAGATAACAAAAATCCTGGCTTTAAAATACACCATGAATATACCAGGAATTCAGTTAAGTGTTTTATAATAAATGTAAATAATTGCTTCAACTTTTTCTAAGGTTAAAAATAACAAAAATTTTGAAATAAATAAACTTTTTAAAAGGAGGCCATAAAAGCAAGATTTCTAATACAGGGTTTATTTGGAAAAATCCTTTGTCATTTTGTTTTCTAACTGTTTCATACATTTACTACATAATTTAAATGTAAAACTAGCTTTTACTTCATCATCAAATATGGAGAAACTAGACAAAATGAGTAACTTGGGACAAAACAGTGAAGTGGTCCTTAAATAAAGTTTAAACCAAAAATAAAAACCGATGGTTCCAAATATTAAAACTGTCTTTTAGAGGTTAAAGAAGTAAAATTTGAACAAAGCAAAGGAATATTTTACATTGAAGAAATGTACACAAAAACATCCTCTCTGAAGTAACTACTACCGTCAGAACAACAAAATTCATAGTTACATGGATAGTATAATTAAAGTGCAAATTAGGTACATCTAAAAAGAAAAATGTTGGAATCCTATAAGAAAAAAAATCAGTTAAGATGAATGTTTTCAGGGCGCCTAGGTGGCTCAGTAAGTTAAATATCCAACTTTTGATTTCAGTTCAGGTTGTGATCTTGTGGTGGTGGGATCAAGCCCTGCATCTGGCTCTGCATTGAGTGTGAAGCCTGCCTGGGATTCTCTCTCTCTCCCTCTCCCCCTGCCCCTCCCATGCTGTCTCTCTCTCTCTCTATCTCTCTCTTTCTCTCTCGTGAAGAAGAAGAAGAAGAAGAAGGAGGAGGAGGAGGAGGGGGAGGGGGAGGAAGAGGAGGAGGAGGGGAAGGAGGAGAAGGGGAAGGAGAAAGAAGGCAAAGGAGAAGGCGAAGGCGAAGGCGAAGGCAAAGGAGAAGAATAAATATGTGTTCTTACTAGGACTTGAAGCTCTTTGATGGCCAGGGACACACGTTCATTAAGTCAATTAAATCATTAGTAGGCACCAAGTCGTATGTGCTGTGTACTTTGAGCCTTTGAGGAACTCAGGGGAACAGGTCCGAAATAAATATAATGTTGTCTTGGTCCACAAAGAAGAAGCAGTCATGGAATAACTCATTACACTAAATGTGATCAATGCCATTACAGGGCTAGGACCACAAAAGAAATATAGCAGTCCTTTCTGCCTGCAGAGTGAAGAAAGACCTCAAGGACAGACTTTTTAAGGCATGACTTATGAGTATCATAGAATAGGTGTGTTTATGTGTGTTTAGTAATAGAATAAGAGATGAGTCTTTTATGTAGCTGAACTTGAGTATTAGTAAAATGGGGTAAGTGGAGTAGAGGGAGATAGAAGTGGAAAATTTTGAGGACAGATTTTAAAAGATATTTAATAATGTGCTAAGTTATCTGAATTACTATCAACAACATGAAGTCACTAAAGGTCTTTAAGCAAGAAAATGACATGATCAATTGAGTTTGAATGATATTCTTACCTATCATGCAGAAGACAATAGGCAGGAAAGGAAACCAAGGGACTTACCAGGAGGCTAGTGTGACAGTTCTGAGGAGAAATAATACACAATAAATATGGTGTTTACACAGAGGAAGAGATATATATTTTAAATCTAGTAATCAATTAGATTTGAAGAGTAAGGAATTTGAAAATGACTCCAAGTTTCCTAGCATTAGTAACTTGTTATATAGGTAATAATTGAAGACTTAAGGAAAATGAAAACTTGGAGAAAAGACAAAGAGGTCCTATTTATATACACTAGTGGAGATGCTTGACCAGCAGACAAAATGTAAAAAGATAAATACATAAATATTAGTACTGTTTATATGCATCTTGTAGTCAACTAGTGTATAAGAGATAATTAAAATTATTGAAGTAGATTCATGCTCTAGGAAATTGCATTTATAATGAGATTAGAAGTGTACTAAGGACAGAATATATGATCTAAAGGTCAGGGAACAGAAGAAGAGGAAAGAGAAAGAATAGGCAGATTACCCAGATGAAAAACAAGAAAAAGTAGAACCCCGAAGTCTAAGGGAGAAGAAATCACAAAGATGAAAAAGATGGCTGGCAGTAGACAAATATTGGTTTTATTTTCTCTTTTTGTTCCATTCTATATAATTAAATGACACCTAGTTGACATATTTCATATGGCCAAATGATTGTTTTTTTTAATCCTTTAGGATACAGTAACTTCTAATAGGAATATAAAAATTATCTATTTTGGTTTACATTTTGAGGAGCAGAATCTTTTAATATTATATATTTATCTTCTTAAAAAATACTGAGTTTCAGAATTAAAACAGATATCACTTTAACCTACTTGAAACAATCTAATTTGTTGAGAATAAAATTCAATTTCTTATACATTTTTAAGTACACCAAATGAAATAATATAATAACTAGATTGTTAACATTCTCAAATTTTATTATAAAGTTAAGGACTGACCCAGATGGCCTTAGCATTTCTCTTGGCTTGACGAATCTTTGGACAGACTACTTCCTGCCTGTCAGCCCCTGATCTGCCTTTCCATAGAGCATTTGCTTTAGAGAATGTGTTATTGCAAATTCTTTCTCTGCCCTTTGGAGAAGTAAATCTTTTTAAAAACCTCTTGCTGGTTTTAGAACCCAGGACAGTCTTTCTCAAGGATCTGGGAGCCATTCCTTTGAAGTGTAATTGTCAAGGAAGATAGTATCCCTACCTCCCAGTCTCTGTGGAAGGGTAGGAACCTAACTTTGATGTATGCTTTGATCCAAGTTGTAAAACTACCTTCTGTCAAGAATATTGTAGAAAGTTTGCTTTTCCTTTGGCTAATTAGCAAACACAGATGACCCACCCCTCCCTCCATCTCCAGCTCTTAGAAGCCCTCCCACCCTTTGTTTCAATGGAGTTGAGCTCAGAATGAGTTCTGGTTTCTCTCCCCTTTTGAAATAGATTTGAATGAAGTCTTTCTTGTCTTTAACTGTCTGGTGCAATTTCTGCTTTGACAGTACTTAATGTATAAAATCCACAACAATGAGTAGTCTAACACATAGGATTACAGATTCAATGGGTTTGTCTTTACATTTTCCCTTTGTTCAGTGCTGAAGTATACATTTTGCAGAACAAAGTTAGAAATCTGTCCTTGGCATTTCCAGTATATGAAAAAGATTGTTGTTATGTACTTTTACTTGTTCTTCAGCTCCTTTACAAATGCATGTTATATGGGAACAATCTGGTTTGTCTGCTCTTCAATTGGCAAAGTAAAAATTAAATGAAAATATCAGTATTTTTTATCATTTATTAAAAGCACTCATTGATTTTATCAGTACAGTGTACTGAATCACAATGAAAAATACCCCCCGCAGGTTTAATCATACACAATATAAATCAAACAAAATAAAACTGTAGGTGAGGGAGATTTAGGTATAATCTCTACAAAATCACTGTCATTTCAGTGACTGGCTTCATTTAGAAAAGGAAAGTTAATATCACATGTTGAAATCAATGAACCTAAAAATTTACTTTCAACATTTAAGAGAGACAAATTTCCCCAAACACGGCAGGTATACATATAATTAAATGTGATATAACAAGAGAGTTTTTCCTAGAATGGTGAGAACAGTAATTCTAAAACCTCACAAGAGTCTAGAAGTATACAATTTGTGTGAAATGATTACTAAATTTCTCTGATGACCTATTATATTTAGTATCATTTCCAAAAATGCATTTGTTAAATTACAACCACTACTTGAGGAGAAATTTGGCACACCACACAATCACTGGGCTATAAGCATTCTTCCGTGTTATGTAATAAAACACTTTATTTCTAGAAATAGCTGTTAGGGCTAAACCATCTCAGATAAATAAATGCTTATGACATGTCTGAATGTCTCCAATAAATGGTACTAAATACACTACATATTAAAATGGAGACAAAGTTTTCATATCTTTTAATATGTTTCAAAACATCTTGAATACAAGTATAGCAGTGGTCTTTCCATAGCCTCTGGTTTTACCCCATGTACACTTTGAAGTCCAGGTCAGAACTTTTAACCATCTCATAACAGATTATACCTACAATTTATCGATAATATGTTTATAATGTGGGTAGATTTATGAGCTTCCTATTGTATGTTAACCCCCAAACCCTTCCTTTTAGGCATAAGAGACGTCAGTCTCATACCCTCTTAGCATTCTACACTGTCTACACAGGCTTCTTACTGTAAATACCATGGAATCTCTGCTTGTGGGCTTTTATCTGTCCCTGGGAGCATGGTAACCTCACAAAGAAGAGAAATGCTTCCCATAAGCAGTTCTCAATAAATGATTATAGACCCTAGTTTCCTTGTCATAGTTAGAATGCCTCTGATATGTGTTCTACACTGTAATTCCATAGATTCTTGGCAGAATTGAGTTTTAGTTGCCACAGTAATCGCTTGCTTGATCATTCCCTTTCATGGATTTTTTTTTTCTCTTTGTCTTACCACCTGAGTCCCCTACCAGTGTTTCCAGTAAGCAGCTCAGAAATATATTACTTGCACTCATAGCATTTTCTGTTGCCTACCTTTCTTGCCATTGCACGCACTGCTAAGATACACATGAGCTTTAGACACACTTTTATAGCAAAAAGGAGAAGGTTCACCTTGTAAAATATGCAGGAAACCTTCATAGAAATTTTCACTGCATCATTTTTAAGTCTCTAGTATTTTTCTCCTTAGTTGTGTCACAACCTTCTCTTCCTTCACGTTATATTTTAAAATAGTTTCTGTTATGATGAAGAATTCACTTTCTACACTCAGCTTGCACAATTGACACAAAAACAAAGCCCCAG
The DNA here is from genome assembly GCF_018350195.1 of Panthera tigris. NCBI lineage: Eukaryota > Metazoa > Chordata > Mammalia > Carnivora > Felidae > Panthera > Panthera tigris. The sequence continues at coordinate 38,810,675 of NC_056668.1, read as the reverse complement.
TACTGTGCCTCAATCAGATTTTCTATTTTTTTTTTTAATGTGTTCTTCTAATGGGCCCTCTTGTTTCATAGGCACATAGCCCTAGAAAAAGAAACTAAAAGCTTTTCCTTGCTTAACTTTCAAATTCAGAATAAAATGGTGACGGGCAAATTGTTTCCAGGTTTAAAAATTAAAAAGCCTCAGTTTCATACATTTACATATATGAAAAATGTGCCCACAAAGGAGGGACACTGTGCCTGAAAGTATGAGAAAAGAATTGAGATAAAAATAAAAATGGTTCGAGAGTATCTAGCAATGTCTCAGAGATTGAAATCTTCTGGATTCTAACAAGCCAATTCAAATAACCACACTTGCAAATGCATTGTGTGCAGTATTTATTTTAATCTTTATTGTCATACCATGTACAGGATAAAATTAATATATCTATTTTACATAAGAAGCAAAGGCAAAGAAAGGTTGAGGGGGAAAAAATCTCCAGATTCTTACAAGTAGATAGTTTCAGAATTCAACCAGTGTTATCTGGTTCCAGAGCTAGTGTTTTTCAGCACCATGTGATTCTACTTTTGTCTACCTGATATTTCCTTTCACTAAGAAACATCTGTTTTGAGACGAGTAAATAGTGGGCTTCCCTGGGACTTAAGGTGAGTATCTCTCCAAAGCCATCCCATTACCTTTGTTAGTAATCCAAACTCAACTACATCTAAATCTGTAATTTAACTTCCCAGGTACTTGGTCACAGGGAATAGGGTTTGCCATAGATAGCAAAATCTTACATCCTCCATTATAAAGTAAGTATATATCTTTTGGTATTCACCTATGAGTTTGTTCAACATATGGATCTCCTAGAATAATCAGACAATGATTACTAGATACTAGAAAAGTGATTTCTGAATATATAAATCTGAAGATTGAAAGCATGAAAATGGTAACTTTAAAGGTCGGAGAATAGCCAGCTGATGTACTCAGACAGCCACATCTTCCTTGAACCCTCAGTGGTGTTGTATGGAAACAATGATTTTGGTTTCAGTGTTGCCACTAAAAAATTACCAATATTTGAGTGAAATGAACATGCACTTTGTAGTCAACAGAATCCAGCTCTATACCTGATATTTACCTGGGCAATGACTTAACTAATTTGATATTACATTTTATTTCTGTAAAATAAATACAATAATATTTAAATAGTCCTGTTGTTTTGAGGATTCAAGACGATATGTGTTGTCTATTTTAGAAATTTTTGGTGTTGAAACCAGGAGTCAATCCTCAGTCTTTACCAGCATTATCCAACTAATCACTTCACCTTGGATTCACTTTTTATTTGGCCTCCAGGATACTACATTTTTTTTAAATGTTTATTTATTTATTTTTGAGAGAGAGAGAGAGAGAGAGCATGAGTGGGAGAGAGAGAACCCCAGCAGGCTCTGCACTGTGGGATCCAATGTGGGGCTTGATTTCATGAACCATGAGATCATGACTGAGATGAAATCAAGAGTTGGATGCTTAACTCACTGAGCCACCAGGCACCCCCAGGATACTACATTAAAAAAAAAAATCTAGGGGCACCTGGGTGGTTCAGTCGGTTAATGTCCAACTTCAGCTCAGGTCATGATCTCGCAATCCGTGAGTTCGAGCCCCACGTCAGGCTCTGTGCTGACAGCTCAGAGCCTGGAGCCTGTTTCGGATTCTGTGTGTGTCTCTCTCTCTGATCGTCCCCCGTTCATGCTCTGTCTCTCTGTCTCAAAAATAAATAAACGTTAAAAAAATTTAAAAAAATCTAACTGGTGGCTACTCTGTTTCCTTTAGTGGGCTCCTCATTTCTGGCCCATTTTTCAACATTGGTATTTTCCATGTTTGTTCTTGGTCCTCTTCTAAATTTGTATCCACTGCTATGGTGATCTTATTCAGTCTCTTAGCATTAAATACTGTTTAGATATTGATGACTTTTAGGTTTATATCTATAGCCCAGGCCACTTTTACAAACCATAGATGTATACCTAGCCACCTATTTTAAGGTGAATGTTTTTTAGAAATCTCAAAATTGACATTCAGTATTTTACATGTGATTTTGCCCCAAATCCTCAGTTGGTAGAAACTTCATCCTTCCAGCCACTCAGATCTCAGTCCTTTCATTTTCCCACACCACATATCAAATCTTTCAGGAGATTCTGTGGCTCTAGAATCTGACCACATCTGCTATCACACTGGTCTCACTAAACATGTACTTGAAGGGCTGTCTAATTTAGTCTCTTAATAGATCTTACTGTTTTCATTGTTGACCTCCCAGGGCAATCTCTACAAGGGTTTTATCATTTAAACTTTTTTTTTTTAACGTTTATTCATTTTTGAGAGATGGAGAGAGACAGAGCATGAGTGGGGGAAGGGGAGAGAGAGAGGGAGACACAGAATCCGAAGCAGGCTCCAGGCTCTCAGCTGTCAGCACAGAGCTTGACATGGGGCTCAAAACCATGGACCGCGAGATCATGACCTGGGCTGACGTCAGACGCTTAACTGAGTCACCCAGGCGCCCCAAGGTTTTTATCATTTTAGCAACCTTATTGTGTTATGATCTGCTTAAAACCCTCTGGAAGCACCTAATTGCATTCAAAGTCAATGGCAATATCTCACAATGGCTTACAAAATCTAACATGATATGGTCCTCATTACTTTTTTGATGTCATCTTCCTCTGCTCTCTTCACTCTTTATTCCATTTCAGCTTTCTTCTTGCCATAGAACCTTTGCATAAGACTTTTTTTTTTTTTTAACCAAGAGATTCTCTTCTCTGAGATAAAAAAGTTTATGGCTAACTCCAATACCTTCTGCAAATTTTTACTTGACTGGTACCTTTTCATTAATTCCTACCATTACCACCAATTTAAAATTACAATCTAAAAACAAACAAACAAGACAAAAAATAAATAAAATTACAATATGCCTTAACCATCTCCACTCACTTTTACCTTTGAGTTTTTTCATTACCACTTATCACCTTTTGATGAATTATACTACTTTTTTTTGTATTAAATGCATATTTAGTCATTGGCTCCATGGTAATATGAAATTACCATGCAGGCAAGGATCTATATCTTCTGGGTACATTGACAATATCCAAATACTTAGAATGGTACCTGATGTAAGTAGACATTTAATAGATTACCATGCCTGGCAAAGAGTAGTGGCTATCATTATTGCCTATCCAGTCCACAGTTTATCATCAGTTATTGAATGTTGCCCAGAGGTCAGCATATTCCTATTTATCATATTTTATTTAATAGGCAATGAAATTGTACATAGGCAATCCTTGAATAAAATGTAGCATAAAATTTTAATGCTATATCAAACAGGGACTCAGAAGAATTACTAGAAAAAGGATCTTAAAACTAGGTTTCAGTGAATCATGAAGCTAGAAACAACCATGATGGGGATAAAAGAAATAATGATAGTGGAGGCTGTAGTGAGTCACCCAGGTCCCCAGCTAAAGGAAAGCTGGTTGGTGACTGCTCATAGATAAGCTCTTCTCCAGGTATTACTCTCAGCTGGAGAGCAATGATTTGCTCAAGAATGTGGGTCCTTCACTATGGGCAGCTGATATCTATTGACTTGTCAATGCAGGGTATAAAAACCCAGCCCCTTGCTTGATTTGAAGTGGGAGATCTTAATTCCAGAGTTGCGTATGAGATTGCTAGTGGCCTCTGTCACAAAGGTACAAACTTCCAATTCCTCCTTTTAGCTAATTTTGTTTCTCTTGCTCCCTTTGAGTTTTTTGCAACCAGAAATGTTCCCCAGTACAAGTCCTGCACATAAATCTCTATTTCAGAGTCTTTTGGGGGGAAACCTACCTAAGACAGTTTGTACCAGAAATGATCCTAGAAATCATAAACTAAATGGTATTTTGGATTGTGTTATCTGATGCCTGGCTGAAAATGAGGACCATATCAATGGAGGTATGCTGTTTCAATGAAACTTTAAAATTTTCACTGGTGTTAAACTGGGATAGAATAATGGTGGGAGGGAATGTGCTGACTGTTGCAACATCTCAGACATCTAAGAGTTGAGAGAAAGTAGTATTTCGAGGACTCTGGAATCCTTTGTTGCATACTAATACATTAGGGAAAGAAAAAGAAAGACTGGAGATGATTAATCACCAATTTAGGTGAAGTATGAAAGCTAGATGACCTTGTAAGCAGCATAAAGTTATTTTCATCTCTGAAGGTCAAAACAACTATGCATGAGGCCTAGCATTTAATTTTAAGAATAAAGGAGCTTTAGAAGGAAAAAGAAAGAAAAGTTCAAATTCTGAACTCTACAAGCATGTTTATCCAAAGGTTAAGGTCTTAATTGAAAAGGCCTGAGACCCTGTGAGGGTCTCACAGGTAAGATAAGAACTGGATAAAGGCATTTAAATTTCTAGATTCCTTACACACAGTGGGGGCCTTGGAGAATGATCCACATCTCCCTTAAAAGGCTAGAGTTCCAGTCTTACAAGAAGTTGATTCAGACACACTCTGCTTCTATCCCCACTTCCAGTCTGGGTTGCCATACCAAAAACTTGGGTTTAATCACATCATAACCCAACTGAGGCAGTGCTGGGACTACAAAAGGAGGAAATGGAATGCACCCTGAAAAAAGCTATAGGACATAGACAAAAGTTACTGGTAGGGGCCAAGAAAAGTATATATATATATCCTGAGAGGCTAGATTGAGAAGGGTCTAGGGGAGAGGTGTTGTTTGTTTGAATATATAAGCAGTTGTGGTAGGGGCAATGGTGCCCTCATCTGACCTCCATAAATCTCCACTTCCTAATCCATGTCTCTCACATCTTTCATGTCGTCTAAGGAGAATTAAAATAGAAAATGGAACTAAGTTTGCTAATCTTATCTTAAAATGAGAATGTTATTCTAGATTATCTAAGTTTTTCAGTAAAATTATAACGGTTCTTAACACTATAAGGGAGTAGAAAACAAAAGCCGGAAAAGGAGATATGACTATTCAATCAGTCAGAGTGATGCCAGGTGAGCAGGATTCAACCTGCTATTGCTTGCTTTGAAGGATGAAGAAATAGTGGTAAGACACCAAGGAATTTGAGCAGCCTCTAAAAGCTGGAAAAGGCAAGATAATGGGTCCTACCCTAGGAATTCCAGAAGTAACAGGGGTGCCTGGGTGGCTCAGTTGGTTAAACATCTGACTTCAGCTTAGTTCATGATCTCACAGTGTGTGAGTTTGAGCCCTGCATTGAGCTCTGTGCTGACAGCTCAGAGCCTGGAGCTTCAGATTCTGTGTCTCCCTCTGTCTCTGTACCTCCCCAGCTTGTGCTCGCTCGTTCTCTCTCTCTCGTTCTCTCTCTCTCGTTCTCTCTCTCTCGTTCTCTCTCTCTCGTTCTCTCTCTCTCGTTCTCTCTCTCTCGTTCTCTCTCTCTCGTTCTCTCTCTCTCGTTCTCTCTCTCTCTCTCTCTCTCTCTCTCTCTCAAAAATAAATACATAAGCTTAAAGAAAAAGAAACTCCAGAAGTAACACAGCTCTGGAAAATCTTAGCCTACTGAGACACATTTTAGATGTCTGTCCTCAAGTTTTGGAGACTTGTTGTTGTAGCAACAACACTTCTTCATGAAATAGGATAGAGCAGCTTGGAAAGGATCCCATGAGATGGTGCTAAGATGGTACTAGAAGGATGAATAAAACCATGACCTGCACTAAGCAAAATATTTATGCCTCAATTGCCGAGGCCCCTATCACCTGGAAGAATGATCATCTCAGCCTTGAAGGAAGGAAGTGGGCAGCCACCTCAATATCTGTTACAGTTTACCAATGCCTTTCAGATGCATTTGCTTCATGTACTTTTGCTCCATCTGGGAAAATTTCCAGCATAATTCTTTAGAGTGTGAGCTGCTGTTGGCATACTGTTAATTTGTCTTCCAGAATTGTTCTTAGCAGAAGAGCTCTGCCTTTCCCAAAGTTAGTATCTTCCTCAGGAGAAGTGTGGTTGGTTTGTGAGGGAGTACAAAGACCTAGATCTTTCTCCTCAACTTGAGGCCATTAGGAGGGATCATCCCAGTTCCAGAGCTTCCTGTGGAGAGTAGCTGAGATACCTGTGGAAACCACACCACATTTCAACCTTTTTTTCCACCCAGTACTATTTCTTAATTGCTTCCAGGTGTCGTTCTCTAGAGCAAGGCCCAATAAACCTACTGCATGCAACTGTCCATTTTGGAGTTTGTTTCCAGAGAATTCATCTAATGACTTTCTGAGGAAAGAAAATAACCTCTCTGCCCTTTGAAATAGTCAGTGATTTCCTAAGTAAGGGGCTACAAGCAGATCAATGTATCCTCAGATTTTCAGAGGGTCAAAGGTTGAGCTTATCTCAATATTAGCTTTCAAGTTATAGAGCTTTTTATAGTGACCTAAAGAAAGCTGCTTTGATAAGATGGATTGGGGGAGAATTTGTAGCCCACTTCTACTGTTTGATGTGATCCAGGTGTGTTGACTTATCCTAAGAATGAAATGCTATTGCTGGTTTAAGATATAACCAGCATGAGTTTGAGCATTGGCTCTGGAACCTATACTCAGGAGGCAATTACTTCATTCATTCATTCATTCATTCATTCAACAAGTGAATGAGTGTTTGTCAAAACTTTCTAAAATTCTTGGCACTGATCCAGACGTAGGGCTAGCACAACTGGGGAGAAGAGACCCTGTTCTTGTCTCTTCAGATAGGGTAGAGACGTGTAAACATACACTTTTGATATTTGATGATGAGTGCTGTGAGGTAAAAACAGAACATACCTAGGCAAGGTGGAATAATACAGCAAAGCAAAAAGCAAATGCAAAGGCCAAAACTTCAGAGACGATAGCCTGGTATTGCTCAGGGACTTGAAATACTTAAGCATCTCTGTAGGCTAGAATGGAAGGAAAGAGGAAGATGAGAGAAGGGGTGAGCAAAAACCAAATTGTGAAATGTCTTGTAGGTAGGTCATGTTAAGAGTTTAGACTTGATCCTGAAAGACAGAGGGAGATTTGGAGGATTTTAAACAGGGAGTGATAGGATCATATTTGCTTTTCAGAAATATCAGTGTGACACTCTCACAGAGCATGGCTCAGATGACACAATCTGTAGCAGTTTCTGCTACTAGGGAACTTGATAGCATCAAGGCTCTGTAAACCTTGATCTCTCAGTGGCCTGTAGAGATTTAATATACAGTTAGGGCTCTGACACCTTTTATTTATAGGATGCAAATAGATAAAGAACATCAGGAAACTCTAACCAAGAAAACACACAAAACACCTCAGAAATTATTGGTCTAGTCACCATAGTTTCTCAAATATACACATGATATAATTTGTGGCATGATTAAATATGACCTCTCAGATCACAGAACTATTCTTTGACTACATTTTTAAAAAGCAATTCTGCTTGGGGCATAGGCTATCAATTAATGAGCAATGAATCTTCGCCTTATTTCCATCAGTATTTTCAAATTTTGTTCAAAGATTCCAAAGATGAATAATCATGGGTGGTAATAACACAATAACATTTTTGTAATGGTCTAGGAAATGCCATTTCCTTTATATACCAGAGGAAAAAGCCATGTCCTTGTCTGGAATTTCATTTTCATAAGCTTCAGTAAAAATCTTAGAATCTTAGCTCTTGGAGAACACTGTTATTACCCCAGCGAAGGTTCATCTGACCCTAGGCAGTAGGAAATCTTAACTTGTGATGTCAGAAATTATCAGAAATGTTGTCTTTCCTATAGCCGAATGTAGCAGGACTTACTTCCAGCTCACCTTGTTAAAGCTGGATTGTAAACAGCCTTATCCAAAACATTTAGTTTTCACATCTAAGTCTCATTAAAAGCAACTGATCAGGATAATAAGAAGACTTTTTAGGCTCAGTCGGCCATCATAATGCCAAGTGAGCAGTTGTGAAGCCTGGACAAGAAAACAATATGAACAAATGTTTGCTCTACAAACTAAAATATAAATCAAATGATATGGGGGTCCCTATAGCAGAATCCTACAAAACATCAGTTGATCAAAACATTATTTATTGAGTTAGAGAAATAAAACCTGATTAAAAACCCTGAAAAAAATAGGGTCTTTTTGGAATGGGCTCTACAATGCCTGTTTATCTTTCTATGTATTAATACATATAATAGTTATTAGGCTCTCATGAAAGATAAAAATGAACTTACAAAGTCACTAATGCAAAATAATAGAATAAAATATACTGGGAAAGTACAGATTTTTTTTTTAGGTTGTCCAGATGAAGCCATTTAATTTAAATGTTGAATGACCATGTAAATTTTATTGAATTTCCAATTTTTACAACAAACTATTAGCATGGGATATAAAGTACCATTATATCCTGTGAGCTTATTCCTGATTATACCAAAAAATTTGAATATTTTTTATAATACACCCCCAATACAACATTGGTTCTATAAAATAATTATTTCCATATTTGATTAGCAATGCATTTGGGTTTTATTATAGGCCTTGTTATTAACTGTATATACCCTTTTGAGATAATGCCATGCAGTTAGGGTTTGCCTTCTATTCTGGGGTATCTATGGCATTTATTCTATATGTCCTGTATTCTAAATCTATACCTCTGACCTAATTTATTTTCCTGCCCTTTTAGACTTGCCATTCAACTGCAACCCTGATATTTGCGTTCTAATATCATCAACTAAGCATCCCAAAACAAATATTCAAAACTTAAATAATTTCCCTAAATCTGTGTTTACTTCCATAATTTTCTTTTACTTGGGGCAGCATATCCTCTGATATAGCTAATAATAAAAGGAATATTTTGACAAGGAAACATCTGTACTTTTTAATTACCAAGGAATGCGTATTAAAAATATTATCTGTGCTTCATTCCATCCTTAAAACCACAACTGGAGTTTTAGACTTTGAAATCTTTCTATGTTGTTTGGGTTTTCCAAGAATACATACATTATCAGACTATCAAAAATAGTCTGTTAGAAAATCTACCATGTTACATAGCAGTAATGTCTGTATACATACTGCTGATATCCCTAACATCACTGTTATTAACACAATTCATTATTTCCTGTGCAGCCTGGGATGGAAATAAAATAATCAAATACTGTCCCCTTATTGCTCCCTCCCCCCAAACTAATTCAAGACCTATGTGAAGTATCAGACTAAGTAGGCACTTAGCGAGCTCATTGTCTCCTTCTCAAAAGAAGAAAAGTGGTAAACAGAACCAAGCCAACAATAAAAACAACTTCGTAAGAATTTAACCATTTACTTCAAGTGTACTCTATGCCAAGCACTGATCTCAGGCCTTTACATCTATTTAACCCTCAGACAACTAAAGGAGTAGTTAAACTTGTTATTCTCATTTTATAGATGTGTAAAAGGAGACTTGGAGAGAGAAAGTTACTAACAGTAAAAAAAAAAAAAAAATGAACTAGGTGGAGGGAATATCTTTGGAGCCTTGTTGAGCTATAGGGCCAAGACTCTTAAACACTAAACTGTTTTTTCTCCCTGGGTGTAATGCTTTTCTTGCACTTGGCATCTATTCTTATCTGCCTCTCATGACACTGTTAGTCATACCGCTAGTCCAACTTAGAAATGGGGATGGCGTTGAGAAAGAGAGGGAGATCTGAGAGGGAACAAATAGTTTGTCTTTAGATGGAAAGGGAATTTGTGATTTAGATTACTTGGTGATTTTTAAAGAGTTACTCATCAAAGCACTATTTTCAGCTCACATCAAAATGCCTAATGTTTCTAAAGTAGAAATGTTGAGTGCAATCCTGGACTCCTTTCCTTCCCCTTTCCTTTCTCTTAATCAACAAATGTTATTTTATCTCAAATTGTCCTAAAATTACCTTGTTTTATCCATCCTAACAATATTGCTGCCTTCCCTTCTCCCACGTGAACTTTCTTCATAATTGGTTCTGTATCATCATGTTTGGCTCTTTATAAATTATTCTGTAAATTTCAGTAAGTGCACACTTTCCAAAATGCAAATCCTATGCTAATCTCTTGCAAAAACTCCCTGACTCCTTCCTCATTTCTGAGTGTATAGTATATTTTTGTATAATCTGGTCTCTGCTTAGCTCTCTAGCTTCATCTGTTCCTACTCTCTAGCTCACACTTCGCACTCCAACTATGTCAAACTGCACTGGTCTTTCAATGCATTTCATGCTCTCTTGACTATGGGCGTCTGATTATTTATGTTGAAATAATTTTAGACTTTCAGAATATTTGTAAAAATAGTACTGAGGTCCTGCATATTGTTCATTCAGCTTCCCCTAAGGCTAACAACTTGCATAATCATTAAAACTATGAAATTAACATTGGTAAGGACTATTATGGAAATTACAGTCTTTGTAACTGTTTTTACTAGTGTTTTTTTTTTTTAATTTTTATTTTAGAGAGCATTGTGAGTTGGGCAGAAGGGAAGGAGGAGAGAGACAGAATCTGGAGGCTCTGTGCTCGCAGCACAGAGCATGAACCTGGGATCATGACCTGAGGTGAAATCAAGATTGAGATGCTCAACCTACTGAGCCACCCAGGCCCCCTGTTTTTACCAGTTTTTACACTAAAGTCCTATTTCTATTCCAAGATCTGGTGGAGATTCCCATATTACATTTAGTTGTCATGTCTCCTTTGTGTACTCCTTTCTGAGTCAGTTTCGCAGTCTTCTAATATCTTTCAGCATGTTAATACTACAAGAATACCAGTCAACTATTTTGTGGGATTTCATTCAGTTTGAATCTGTCTGGTGTGCTCTCCAGATTGAGGCTTGACGTTGTTCGGCAAGAATATCACAGAAGTGATATGTCCTTCTCATTGCATCACATGAAAGAGTATGTGATGTTGGTATGTCTCATTACTGATACTAACTTTGGTGAAAGATTTTTTCATGGTAAAGTTAGTTTTCCATTTATAATCGATAAATATCTGAGAGAGATTTTCAGACTATGCAAATGACTGTTACTCAAAGTTTTTTTTTCCCACAAATTTTAGCATCCATTGGTGGAACTAGCCTGAAAAAATTGGGTTCTGATTGTAATTTTTTATTTTCCTAAATCCTACATTACATTTTTTCTCTTAAAAAAAAAACCTGCCTCTGAGGTGCCTGGGTGGTTCAGTTGATTAAGTGTCTGACTCTTGATGTCAGCTCAGGTCACAACCTCATGGTTTGTGAGTTTGAGCCCGTGTCAAGCTCTGTGCTGACTGTGCAGAGCCTGCTTGGAGTTTTCTCTCTCCCATTCTCTCTGCCCCTCTGCTGTTCATGCTCTCTCTCTGCCAAAAATAAGTAAACTTTTTAAGAATTTAAAATAAAATTAAAAAAATCAAATCTGTCTCTTCCATTTATTCACTTATCTATTCATTCATAGGACTATGAATTCATGGATGTTGATTTTATTCTAGGGATGATAATCAGTGCTGCTGTATCATTATGTGATGCTCAAATTGTTGAACAGTTGTTGAACTTTAGCCACTAGGAACTCCTACAGAATGGATCCTGTGCCTTTTCCACATTCTTATCCTTTTTTTTGAATTACTTGTTTTCTAACGTCCACATGATGCTATAAATTTATTTTGCATTTTCTCAGCCCTAGATTCAACCACTTCTCCAAT